>NC_057806.1:114840306-114844882 GCF_018294505.1 Triticum aestivum
CCCTGAAAATCAACTGACCCAAAAGTCGATTCAGTCGACTGAAGTGTAGCTAAATTTGAGCAGAGCAGCAGCACGAGCAAGGGGGAGAGCAGTAGCGCAAGCAAGCGAGCGAGAGCCGGAGCAGCAGCAGCAGCAGCGCGAGCGAGCGAGATCTCGGGCAGCAGCAATAGCAGCACGAGCGAGCTAGCGAGAGCCAGAGCAGTAGCTGCTGGGCGAGCGAGCAAGCGAGCGAGAGCTGGAGCAGCAGCAGCGCGAGCGACAACCGGAGTAGTAGCAGCAGATCCGGCAGGTATGGACGCTGCCGCCGAAGGGGCCTCTCACTGGGGAGAGCCACCATGGAGATGTCGCCCATGGCACCGGCTTCGAGGTAGCCGATCCATGGGGGTGCGGGATGGAGCACCGTCGGCGCTGGGAGGTCGAGTTAAGGAGAAGGTGCGATGCGATGAGTGTACAACCTCTTTGGTGGCGCCGAATAGGCCTCGGCTTCGTCCGAGGAGTCGGTGCGGATGCTATGGTTCCGGTGGAGCAGGTTAAGGCGGCACTGTGGGGATGGAGTAGCCATGGTAGACGAGGCGATCGTTAGAGCAGCTCCTTGGAGGTGGAGGACGGGGCGGCTGAACCGGCGGGACGACGGAATGGACGATGGATCCTCAACCGGGGAGGCGGATGAGGGACGTCGAGCTGTTGCGGCAGACGACATCATCGGGGAAGAGGCTCCGGCTGGGTAGTGGTGAGGTGGCGGACGGAGGAGGGCTGGAGCAGAGAGGTTACGGCAGCCAGATTTCGAATGGCGAAAAGGAGGCGATGGGAGGGGGAACTATGACTTAGGGACGTGCTTGTCCAAAATGTAGGGTGTGTTATAAAAGTACCCCCACCGATTTGAACTAGCGGCCCTTTCGGCTCAGGGTTAGAAGGGGGATTTCGCGTGTCGGGATTTGGCAGCTGAAGAGAGTTTTCGCGAGCGTTGTAATTTCGGGATAGCAAGGCGCAGGTTGTGAAGGCGCCAGTTTTGGGAGCACGATATCTGAATTTTCGGGATATAACAAGGTGCGGGTTGGATTTTAGGGACAAGCCTAACATGTAATATTGTACTTGTACGTACCAAATCAATTCGCACTTCCCTCAATGAAAAAATATGAAAAAATAAAAACTATTCACACCACACAAAGAGAGAGTCTTGTCCAATTTTTACTATACAAATGCTATTCAAAGCTACACAAAGAGAGAGTATGAATCCATGTTATGTACAATTAAATTTTTTCACTGGTTGTATAATGCATGTAATCTACTCATACCAACATTTTAGTGCATTCCAAATGTTTCTACTACCGCTGCAATTCAAACCGAATTTGAATTCGTTTCTCTATTTCAATAAGAATCTACAATCATGATTCTTTCCAACTTCAACCATCATTCATGTATTACCATAACAACACACCACATGATTACTATAGAGATAGATATGAAGTATGTGTACTATATGAACTCGAATTCAATCTTTTGAATACACTAGATGTTGATTCCAAATAATAGTACATTTGATGTACTAACTGTATATACATAATCTAATCCATGTTCCATACGTACACTGTGTTTATCACACAAAGTATAGTGCCCCGCCCCCTACACTATGACAAGTATTTAGCCCTGAGCTACAAAAGCCACACATTAGCCCAAATTATAATCAATGTTCTATATATTATATGTAGTACTAGCAAGATGCCCATGCGTTCCACGAAACATCAACATGATCAAGGGGAGGCCTTATATGCAAATATGGTGAGGGGTGTGGGTATCTTTTTTCAAAATTCCCATAGTTTCTTTCCTATCTGTCAGATATAAATTGGACGGCATATATTGAGGCATGGCAGGCACACCATCATCAACAACTCTGTTTTTATAAGAGTAGAGATAAAATATATTATATGTAGTATAACATGTTCATAACCACACCATGTGTATCACTGTTATATATATTCACGCATGCGTTGGTTTAAAACACTATGATAAATTCTTCAAATATCTGAATTCGTTTTTTATAATGAATTATGATCTCTATTCGTCTTTTACACCCACACAATCCTCTTATCTTTGTAGCTAGCGCTAACTTTCTCTCGTGCATGCACACGCCCGCATCCCTCTCACCCTCCCTGAGCATTCTCTAGCTCCATCACGCAAATTTGTCTTTTCACTTTAGGTCGTTCACCCACGGTGTGTGTAGGCCCCCCAGCTCCTTCTTTATGGCAAACATCGACCGATATGCCTCTCTAGCCACGTGTGCCTACCACAAACACAAGCTTCCCCTCTTCTCTTCTCACCATCCATGCCTCACTCCCACCACTCTTTTCATCAATCTCATACTCGCACACTCCTTCCCCCTCGATATAGTATGCCTCTCACACCACCTCTTAGATGCATCACTCTCTCTCTCTATCCTTCTCCCCTAGCCTTATTTGCCTCTAAGACATACATGCATGTATACCAATCGATCTCCCTACATATACCTAGGTCGACTTTAACTATTTTACCCCCACCCATCGATTGACGTACCTCACAAGTTATGTCTCTCCTTTCTCTGACAAAGGACGATTGATCTTCCTATGTAGTTATGCCTGCTTACCACAGCCATCTCGTCCCCCCTCATCATTCGTGCATGCCTCCTAACCCGTCTCTCACACGCACACGCACAAACAGGCAGCCATCCCATTTCTTATTGATATTGCAGGCGTGCCCTCCGTTTGTCTAGCATGCCTCTCCCACCATTTGTTAGAAGCAACTCCACTACCACCCCCTCCAACACTCTAGATCTCTCTCTCTCCCAACCTTATTCCTCTCCCACACATATGCATGGATGTCGATCGATCTCCCTTAATACATAAGGTAGGCCTCTCTCCTCCTCCACACATATACCAGCCATTGTACCTCTATAGTTAATAAGGCCCCACCACCACACACCGATAGTCGAGCAGTGTAGGTAGGTATCCATGCCACAGAGACAAACTGCACATGTCCCCTCTCACGTTCTAGTAGGCCAGCCACCCTATATGTTTGACGTGGGCACACACAAATTCGACGGCACTCTTTATCGATCGTACGCGCGCACACACACACATCATCCCTCTCTTCGATTCTATGGATACCTCAAGCCGATGATACCACCACTCTCTTCTCGTGATCGCCCCCTCTATATATATGATATATCCAGGTATCCATTTTCACACACATTGCATATGTTACATTTTTTGATTGACACCCCCCCAAAAAAACACTCACGAACCCACACATTATATCTCTCTACGTTTGTATCTCTCTCACGCAACCCCACGTAGGTGGTGTACGTACACGAAGAGAATAGGTGCACGTACTCATGCTTCGTGCCCAGCCACACCCGCGCGGGGTACACGGTGGAGCTCATTTCTGTACGAAATGGCAGCCCATGTGCTAATTTTAACGTGTGTAACGGTTGTTTACCTATGGAGGTCGTGTACCACGCGTGCATGAAACAAAGTTTGACTTGATGCGATGGCGCGTTATTTTTAAATAAAGCTATATCGTTCAATGGCACGTACACAAAGTATAAAACGATTTTTATGGAGAAAAAGGTAGTCTGCTCCACTATATACAATGGAGCCTGCCTGCCTGGGTTTGTCTCTCTTCAGAGTATCTCACACAAGGCGGCGGTGGCCTCTCTCTCTCTCTCACCGTTGGTCACTGATCCGGCCGCATCCCGTCCACCGGTGGAAAGGGAGGATGTGCATTGTTTCTCTGTTCGACGGTGCCGAGGCAGCACGTCCCGATCTGCGGTACCCATTGTTCTCTCTAACCAAGCTCCGGCGCGGTAGGGCCTACGCCACCTGCTCACTTTCGCAGTATGGGCAGATCCTGCTCGTTGCCACTCACCTAGTTACATCCCGATGACCCCCAGGTATCCCCTCCGGCCTTGCTCCACTACCCGTCTTCCCACGTTGCTGAATGTGGATCTAACATAGTTTTTTGCCCAAAACGTAGCTCGTCCGGCATACTTTCCGCATTGCAATCTCGTCCTCACACCGTTTTAGACAAACACAACTGGGCTGTTATCTTCCCTTAGGACATGGAATATGCTTCTTTTTTGTCGTCGCATGTGTCATCAACTATTATTGGCCAGTAATTGTTTCCTTTCTACCTCTTTTTTGCAAATAGGGCTATCCATTTCACCTCATTGCTATTGCGACCTTTTGGTGAACTACACAAATCACTTTTTTCTAAAGAGTGTTTTGTGCATTTGTACTAAAATGTCACACGGGCAATGTCTACATTTCAGTGCGACTGCACAAAGGGAGATTGGTTTTGCTCTATCCTCCTCATCCAACTCCGAGCCTAATCTTCTCCAACTAGTTAGTCTGAAGAGATACTGCAAAGGTGACCGGCTTCTATTTGTGTGTTTATTGTTTCATCAGCAGTCCTCTATTATAGTAATCACACTTAATATCTTTGGAATAGGGATGCTCAGCTCTATTTTAGTGGAATTGCACAAAATGATCGGAATGTTGCATTCTCTAGACAGCTACTTTTTTTCCCAACATGCCTCGTTGAT
>NC_057806.1:114845093-114856276 GCF_018294505.1 Triticum aestivum
GGGGACGTTCCTGCCAATGAAAGCATGGATCAATTTTAATTTAACACCTGCTCACAACTTTGTCTTCAGTTGTGATGTAAATATTAGCTCTGATATGCTAATCATTGAGATGCAATAGCAAGGAAGTTAGCTCTTTATTATTTCTGAAAGAGCATCGATGGCAAGACACGTGAAATAAAAGCTGAAAGCTCAAAGCATTGTACAATTTCATGTTGCTGGAAAATTATTTGTATAGTACGTCAATTATGTAAACAAATGCTGGAATCTTGATAGCATTGCTAGAAGCGTCTTCAGCATCCGGGTCCATGTGCCATGCACAAAATTATACTTCCTGCATTCCTAAATATTTATCTTTTTACAAATTTCAAATGGACATATTTTAGAGTGTAGATTCACTCAGTTTGCTTCATATGTAGTCACTCGTTGAAATCTCAAGGAAGACAAATACTCCGTAGTATATTTAAGAACAGAGGGAGTAGTGCACAACCGCATGGGAGACTCGGCCCGGTTGTTGCGCCGCACTAATAGTGAGTAGTAATGAGCAGTCAAATCATAAGACCCACCTTTCCCACTGTAAGTTGCTCAGAAGAAGCAACCATTAATACACTCTAAAGTCTCTCTGGTGATGGAAATGCATGGAGAGAAATGCATCAGGATGAAGTGCGCCCTGTAAACTGTGATGGAGGGAGGAGTAGTATGAGGCCCTGTTTGGATCACCGTTTCTCTTTTGAATACACTTGTAAAAAATAAACACACGCGCCCGTCGTTTCAATTCCGGCTGGAATTTGCACAGTGGCTAGTAACTTACAGGTGTAAGTTATACGCCTTCGTATTGAAATACAACCATTCCAAGCATGGGCTGAAGGTGCAAAACCAAGTACGCGTATGGCCAGTCGATCAATGCATGCACTTCCTCTTGGCATATCAATGACATGTGGGACCGGAGTGTGAGAAAACCGATCTCAATTGATGGCAAAATTGTCGACCCGCCGTTCCTTGAGAGAGATGAGGAGCGAGAACACACAGACGGGCTCGCACGGAGGCCAAGATATATTCGAGCATGGTTGATCGATATCATCATTACGTGTTCGATGTTTTTTAACACTACCATTGGGCTACCGTTTTCCGCCCTTCTCCCGAATAAATGTGTACTTTATTAGAGATTAAAATAAAATAAGAGTATATACGCTCCACCATGCGGTTCTAGTATTAGTACTACTCGTACAACTATAAACCTTGGGCTTGGCTCTTTGCCTCTTCATGAAGTTGAACAATGATGGTACTCCGCATGTTGGGTACTATAGTGTATGCTTGTGGCAATCTGACACTGAATGAACTGCTGCATGTCCACCGCCTGGGCGAGGGTAGGTTGCACTAGTCAAAAGGCGTAAGCGAGCTTCACCTTGTCCTGCAAGCTTCTCCTCGTTCTGCGAGTTGACGGGACACACCAAAAAGTAGTGCTAGTCCATACTCCCTCCTTTCCGGTTAATATGGCTTAATCTTTTTTGCGGGTAAATGAGAGAGCTTTATTCATATATAAGCATTCTTAGGATGATCAGCCAAGAGACTAGTCACTAGGAAGCGAGGTACCGCGCAAAAAAAGAAGAAGGAAGCGAGGTGTTTCATCAAGCCAGCTCTCGTCCACATTCAAAGTGCAGCAAGCACGGTTCACACAAAGATGCGCCACAAGGTTTGCTGACCTGTTTACATGCTGAATAACAAAAAACAAGGAAATACTACCGAGCGCTCCTATTTGTAGAAGGATCTGAGCCAGAATTAAGCGAGAATTGTGGCGAGTGTTCCATGCAATCAACTTCCATTATCACATGCGAGAACCCTTGAAGAGAACCAAATGTGTTGAAGATTGCTTTATCACATTTTAAAATATAATAAGAGTGCAGAGGCTCCTCCATCCGATTCCTAGTATAGTATAGTACATACCACCATTATTGTTCGACTTCCGGAAGAGGCGAAGAGCCAAGCGCAAGGCTAGCCATATAGGGAGTAACATAAGTAGGAGTACCTCCTTTTCTTTATTCTAGAAACAACCACACGCGAATATTGGACGGTAGCAGCACAGCAACTAAATCAAAAAACAAAACCTTCCCGCCCGGCGCCAGCTAAGCCCACCTCTCCACATTGATGGCAAGTCAGGGCGACGCGACCTCTCACTGCTTCCTCCGTTGAAGCGGCGCGCCGACTGAGGGCACCGCCCGCTGCACGCCCGGCATTTCAGACTACACATACTTTGTGATACAAAAGGTGGGGCCGTTATTGATGATATAGTAAACTTTGTGCTTGGTTGTTCGCCTCTTCGAGAAGTCGAACAATAATACTAGTACTAGTATAGTGTATGCTTCTAGCAATCTGACACTGAATTAACTGTTGCATTCCCACCGCCTGAGCGAGGGAGAGCTTGCATTAGTCAAAAGTTTCTCATTGTCCTACGAGCCACCACGTGCAAGCTTCTCCCGTCCTGCAAGCTTCTCCTCGTTCGGCAAATTGACGGGACACAACAAAGTAATGCTAGTCCATACTGCCTCCTCTCCGGTTAATATGGCTTAATTTCAAACGAGATAAATACATTGTCTGTCACTGTATATTTGTAAAAAGACGGTCAGTGGACTTCATAATACGCTCATTGCGCTCAATATATACATTTTCCGGTGTTTACACGGTCACTAGCTCACCCTGGCTGTGAGTTTGGACAAATGCCGGAGTACCGGGGGGTTACCGGAACCCCTGGGGAGTGTAATGGGCCTCATGGGCCTTAGTGGAGAGAGGGAGGGGCGGCCAGGGCAGGCCGCGCGCCCCCTCCCCCTCTAGTCTGAATTGGACTAGGAAGGGGGCGCCCCCCCCTTTTCTTTCCCCCTCTCTCCTCCTTCCTTCCCTCCTACTCCTACTCATGGAAGGGGTGGAATCCTACTCCCGATGGGAGTAGGACTCCCGTTGGGGCGCGCCTAGGAGGCCGGCCTCCTCCACCTCCTCCACTCCTTTATATACAGGGGAGGGGGACACCCCATAGACACACAAGTTGATCATTGATCTCTTAGCCATGTGCGGTGCCCCCCTCCACCATAATCCACCTCGGTCATATCGTCGTAGTGCTTAGGCGAAGCCCTGCACCGGTAGCTTCATCATCACCGTCATCACGCCATCATGCTGACGAAGCTCTCCCTCGAATCTCTACTGGATCGTGAGTTCGTGGGACGTCACCGAGCTGAATGTGTGCAGATCGCGAAGGTGCCGTACATTCGGTACTAGGATCGGTCGATCGTGAAGACGTACGACTACATCAACGCATTGTTATAACGCTTCCGCTTTCGGTCTATGAGGGTACATGGACAACACTCTCCCCTCTCGTTTCTCTGAATCACCATGATCTTGCGTATGCACAAGAATTTTTTTGAAATTACTATGTTCGCCAACAGTGGCATCCGAGCTAGGTTTATGCGTTGATGTTATAAGCACGAGTAGAACACAAGTGAGTTGTGGGCGATACTAGTCATACTGCTTACCAGCATGTCATACTTTGATTTGGCAGTATTGTTGGATGAAGCAGCCCGGACCGACATTCCACGTACGCTTACGTGAGACTGGTTCTACCGACGTGCTTCACACACAGGTGGCTGGCGGGTGTCAGTTTCTCCAAATTTAGTTGAATTGAGTGTGGCCACGCCCGGTCCTTTTGAAGGTTAAAACAACACATACTTGACGAAATATCATTGTGGTTTTGATGCGTAGGTAAGAATGGTTCTTGCTCATCCCGTAGCAGCCACGTAAAACTTGCAACAACAAAGTAGAGGACGTCTAACTTGTTTTTGTAGGGCATGCTGTGATGTGATATGGTCAAGACATGATGCTAAATTTTATTGTATGAGATGATCATGTTTTGTAACGAAGTTATCAGCAACTGGCAGGAGCCATATGGTTCTCACTTTATTGTATGAAATGCAAACGCCATGTAATTGCTTTACTTTATCACTAAGCGGTAGCGATAGTTGTAGAAGCAATAGTTGGTGAGACGACAATGATGCTACGATGGAGATCAAGGTGTCGCGCCGGTGATGATGGTGATCATGACGGTGCTTTGGAGATGGAGATCGAAGGCATAAGATGATGATGGCCATATCATATCACTTATATTGATTGCATGTGATGTTTATCTTTTATGCATCTTATTTTGCTTAGATCGACGGTAGCATTATAAGATGATCTCTCACTAAATTGGTACAAGTGTTCTCCCTGAGTATGCACCATTGCGAAAGTTCATCGTGCCGAGACACCACGTGATGATCGGGTGTGATAAGCTCTACGTTCACATACAACGGGTGCAAGCCAGTTTTGCACATGTAGAATACTCGGGTTAAGCTTGACAAGCCTAGCATATGCAGATATGGCCTTGAAACACTGAGACCGAAAGATCGAGCGTGAATCATATAGTGGATATGATCAACATAGTGATGTTCACCATTGAAAACTACTCCATCTCACGTGATGATCGGACATGGTTTAGTTGATATGGATCACGTGATCACTTTGATGATTAGAGGGATGTCTATCTAAGTGAGAGTTCTTAAGTAATATGATTAATTGAACTTTAATTTATCATGAACTTAGTACCTGATAGTATTTTGCATGTCTATGTTGTTGTTGATAGATGGCCCGTGCTGTTGTTCCGTTGAATTTTAATGTGTTCCTATAGAAAGCTAAGTTGAAAGATGATGGTAGCAACTACACGGACTGGGTCCATAACTTGAGGATTATCCTCATTGCTACACAGAAGAATTACATCCTGGAAGCACCGCTAGGTGCCAAACCCGCTGAGAGCAATGCCAGATGTTATGAATGTCTGGAAGAGCAAAGCTGATGACTACTCGATAGTTCAGTGTGCCATGCTTTACAGCTTAGAACCGGGACTTCAACAACGTTTGGAACGTCATGGAGCATATGAGATGTTCCAGGAGTTGAAGTCAATATTTCAAGCAAATGCCCTGATTGAGAGATATGAACTCTCCAATAAGTTCTACAGCTGCAAGATGGAGGAGAATAGTTCTGTCAGTGAGCATATACTCAAAATGTTTGGGTATAACAATCACTTGATTCAACTGGGAGTTAATCTTTCCGGATGATAGTATCATTGACAGAATTCTTCAATCACTGCCACCAAGCTACAAGAGCTTCGTGATGAACTATAACATGCAAGGGATGGATAAGACAATTCCCGAGCTCTTCGCAATGCTAAAGGCTGTGGAGGTAGAAATCAAGAAGGAGCATCAAGTGTTGAGGGTCAACAAGACCACTAGTTTCAAGAAAAAGGGTAAAGGGAAGAAGGGGAACTTCAAGAAGAATGGCAAGCAAGTTGGTACTCAAGTGAAGAAGCCCAAGTCAGGACCTAAGCCTGATACTGAGTGCTTCTACTGCAAAGGGACTGGTCACTGGAAGCGGAACTACCCCAAGTATTTGGCGGATAATAAGGATGGAAAGGTGAACAAAAGTATATGTGATATACATGTTATTGATGTGTACCTTACTAATGCTCGCAGTAGCACCTGGATATTTGATACTGGTTCTGTTGCTAATATTTGCAACTCGAAACAGGGACTACGGATTAAGCGAAGATTGGCTAAGGACGAGGTGATGATGCGCGTGGGAAATGGTTCCAAAGTCGATGTGATCGCGGTCGGCACGCAACCTCTACATCTACATTCGGGGTTAGTTTTAGACCTGAATAATTGTTATTTGGCGCCAGCATTGAGCATGAACATTATATCTTGATCTTGTTCGATGTCAGACGGTTATTCATTTAAATCAGAGAATAATGGTTGTTCTATTTATATGAGTAATATCTTTTATGGTCATGCACCCATGAAGAGTGGTCTATTTTTGTTGAATCTTAATATTAGTGATACACATATTCATAATACGGAAGCCAAAAGATGCAGAGTTGATAATGATAGTGCAACTTATTTGTGGCACTGCCGTTTGGGTCATATTGGTGTAATGAGTTGGGGAACGTAGTAATTTCAAAAAAAAAGTCCTACGCACACACAGGATCATGGTGATGCAAAGCAACGAGAGGGGAGAGTGTTGCTACGTACCCTCGTAGACCGAAAGCGGAAGCGTTAGCACAACGCGGTTGATGTAGTCGTACATCTTCACGATCCGACCGATCCAAGTACCAAACGTATGGCACCTCCGAGTTCAGCACACGTTCAGCTCGATGACATCCTGCGAACTCCGATCCAGTAGAGCTTCACGAGAGAGTTCCCTCAGCATGACGGCGTGGTGACGGTGATGATGATGCTACCAACGCAGGGCTTCGCCTAAGCACCACTACGAAAAGGAGGGGGGCACCGCACACGGCTAAGAGATCAAGAGATTAATTGTTGTGTCTAGAGGTGCCCCCTGCCCCCGTATATAAAGGATAAGGGGGAGGAGGCTGGCGGCCAGGAGGAGGGCGCGGTAGGGAGGAGTCCTACTCCCACCAGAAGTAGGACTCCCTCTTTTCCTAGTTGGAGTAGGAAGGAGAAAGGAAGGGAAGGAGAGAGGGGGAAGGAAAGGGGGCGCAGCCCCCCCCCCCTCCTTTTCCAATTCGGACTAGAGGGGAAGGGGGCACGCGGCCAGCCCTAGCCGCCCCTCCTCTTCTCCACTAAGGCCCATCTTGGCCCATTAAACTCCCCGGGGGGTTCCGGTAACCCCCCGGTACTCCGGTATATGTCCGAAACTCCCCGAAACCATTCTGGTGTCCGAACATAGTCCTCCAATATATTGATCTTTATGTCTCGACCATTTCAAGACTCCTCGTCATGTCCGTGATCACATCCGAGACTCCGAACTACCTTCGGTACATCAAAACACAAAAACTCATAATACAATCGTCACCGAAACTTTAAGCGTGCGGACCCTACGGGTTCGAGAACTATGTAGACATGATCGAGACATGTCTCCGGTCAATAACCAATAGCGGAACCTGGATGCTCATATTGGCTCCTACATATTCTACAAATATCTTTATCGGTCAAACCGCATAACAACATACGTTGTTCCCTTTGTCATCTGTATGTTACTTGCCCGAGATTCGATCGTCGGTATCCTAATACCTAGGTCAATCTCGTTACGGGCAAGTCTCTTTACTCGTTCCGTAATACATCATCCCACAACTAGCTCATTAGTTACAATGCTTGCAAGGCTTATAGTGTTGTGCATTACCGATTGGGCCCAGAGATACCTCTCCGACAATCGGAGTGACAAATCCTAATCTCGAAATACGCCAACCCAACAAGTACCTTCGCAGACACCTATAGAGCACCTTTATAATCACCCAGTTACATTGTGATGTTTGGTAGCACACAAAGTGTTCCTCCAATAAACGGGAGTTTCATAATCTCATAGTCATAGGAACATGTATAAGTCATGAAGAAATCAATAGCAACATACTAAAAGATCAAGTGCTAAGCTAACGGAATGGGTCAAGTCAATCACATCATTCTCCTAATGATGTGATCCCGTTAACCAAATGACAACTCATGTCTATGGCTAGGAAACATAACCATCTTTGATTAACGAGCTAGTCAAGTAGAGGCATACTAGTGACACTCTGTTTGTCTATGTATTCACACATGTATCATGTTTCCGGTTAATATAATTCTAGCATGAATAATAAACATTTATCATGATATAAGAAAATAAATAATAACTTTATTATTGCCTCTAGGGCATATTTCCTTCAGTCTCCCACTTGCACTAGAGTCAATAATCTAGATTACACAGTAATGATTCTAACACCCATGGAGCCTTGGTACTGATCATGTTTTGCTCGTGGAAGAGGCTTAGTCAACGGGTCTGCAACATTCAGATCCGTTGTATCTTGCAAATCTCTATGTCTCCCACCTGGACTTGGTCCCAGATGGAATTGAAGCGTCTCTTGATGTGCTTGGTCCTCTTGTGAAATCTGGATTCCTTTGCCAAGGCAATTGCACCAGTATTGTCACAGAAGATTTTCATTGGACCCGATGCACTAGGTATGACACCTAGATCGAATATGAACTCCTTCATCCAGACTCCATCATTTGCTGCTTCCAAAGCAGCTATATACTCCGCTTCACATGTAGATCCCACCACGACGCTTTGTTTAGAACGGCACCAACTGACAGCTCCACCGTTCAATATAAACACGTATCCAGTTTGCAATTTAGAATCGTCCGGATCAGTGTCAAAGCTTGCATCAACATAACCATTTACGATTAGCTCTTTGTCACCTCCATAAACGAGAAACATATCCTTAGTCCTTTTCAGGTATTTCAGGATGTTCTTGACCGTTGTCCAGTGATCCACTCCTGGATTACTTTGGTACCTAATACGTCTCCGTCGTATCTACTTTTCCAAACACTTTTGCCCTTGTTTTGGACTCTAACTTGCATGATTTGAATGGAACAAACCCGGACTGACACTATTTTCAGCAGACTTTCCATGGTGTTATTTATGTGCAAAAACAAAAGTTCTCGGAATGACCTGAAACTCCACGGAACTTATTTTTGGAAATAATAAAAAATATTGGCGAAAGAATCAAGGCCAGGGGGCCCACCACCTGTCCACGAAGGTGGGGGCGCGCCCCCCTACCTCGTGGGCCCCCTGTTGCTCCACCGACCTCAACTCCAACTCCATATATTCGTGTTCCGGGAGAAAAAACCAGAGAGAAGGATTCATCGCGTTTTACGATATGGAGCCGCCGCCAAGCCCTAAAACCTCTTGGTAGGGCTGATCTGGAGTCCGTTCGGGGCTCCGGAGAGGGGAATCCGTCACTGTCGTCATCATCAACCATCCTCCATCACCAATTTCATGATGCTCACCATCGTGCGTGAGTAATTCCATCGTAGGCTTGCTGTACGGTGATGGGTTAGATGAGATTTATCATGTAATCGAGTTAGTTTTGTTAGTGTTTGATCCCTAGTATCCACTATGTTCTGAGATTGATGTTGCTATGACTTTGCTATGCTTAATGCTTGTCACTAGGGCCCGAGTGCCATGATTTCAGATCTGAACCTATTATGTTTTTATGAATATATGTGAGTTCTTGATCCTATCTTGCAAGTCTATAGTCACCTACTATGTGTTATGATTCGGCAACCCCGAAGTGACAATAATCGGGACCACTCCTGGTGATGACCATAGTTTGAGGAGTTCATGTATTCACTATGTGTTAATGCTTTGGTCCGGTACTCTATTAAAAGGAGGCCTTAATATCCCTTAGTTTCCATTAGGACCCCGCTGCCACGGGAGGGTAGGACAAAAGATGTCATGCAAGTTCTTTTCCATAAGCATGTATGACTATATTCGAAATACATGCCTACATTACATTGATGAATTGGAGGTAGTTCTGTGTCACCCTATGTTATGACTGTTACATGATGAACCGCATCCGGTATAATTCTCCATCACCGATCCAATGCCTACGAGCTTTTCACATGTTGTTCTTCGCTTATTTACTTTTCCGTTGCTACTGTTACAATCACTACAAAACCCAAAAATGTTACTTTTGCTACCGTTACCATTACTTCCATACTACTTTGCTACTAAACACTTTGCTGCAGATATTAAGTTATCCAGGTGTGGTTGAATTGACAACTCAACTGCTAATACTTGAGAATATTCTTTGGCTCCCCTTGTGTCGAATCAATAAATTTGGGTTGAATACTCTACCCTCGAAAACTTTTGCGATCCCCTATACTTGTGGGTTATCAAGACTATTTTCTGGCACCGTTGCCGAGGAGCATAGCTCTATTCTTTGAGTCACTTGGTATTTATATCTGCTGGTCATTATGAAGAACATGAAAGACGAGAAAACAAAAATGTATCCCTCAACTATGAGGGGAGGTAAGGAACTGCCATCTAGCTCTGCACTTGATTCACCTTCTGTTTTGAGTAAGCTTGCGACACCTAAACCTGCTTCTGCTATTAATTCTGATATGTCGCATGTTATTGATGATGCCACTTCTGCTATGCATGATACTTATGATGAAACTACTTCTATGCTTGATACTACTATGCCACTTGGTGAATTTCTTGATGAACAACTTGCTAGGGCTAGAGAGAATGAAATTATTGAATCTGATAATATTGAAGAAAGTGATGATGAAGACTCTCCCCCTAATAAATATGAATTACCTGTTGTTCCTGAGGGTTATGTTATGGATGAAGAAGCTGCTAGAGCTATTTTAGCTTGCAATGATAGATATGATCTTAAGAAGTTATTAGCTAAATGGAAGCAGCAATCTCTTAATGCTGGAATGAAACCTGACCCTGCTTTTGCTACTTCACCTATCTGTGTTACTAATAAGGATTATGAATTCTCTGTTGATCCTGATATAATTACTTTGGTTGAATCTGATCCTTTTTATGGCTATGAATCTGAAACTGTTGTGGCACATCTTACTAAATTAAATGATATAGCCACCCTGTTCACTAATGATGAGAGAACTCGCTACTTTTATATCCTTAAAATATTTCCATTCTCATTAAAGGGTGATGCTAAGATATGGTTTAATTCTCTTGATCCTGGTTGTGTGTGTAGTCCCCAGGATATGATTTATTACTTCTCTGCTAAATATTTCCTTGCTCATAAGAAACAAGCTGCTTTAAGGGAAATATATAATTTCGTGCAAATTGAAGAAGAGAGTCTCCCACAAGCTTGGGGGAGGCTTCTCAAATTACTTAATGCTTTGCCTGATCATCCTCTTAAGAAAAATGAAATACTTGATATCTTTTATAATGGACTAACCGATGCTTCCAGAGATTACCTGGATAGTTGTGTTGGTTCTGTTTTCAGGGAAAGAACACCGGATGAAGCTAAAATTCTATTGAATAATATGTTGACAAATGAAAATAATTGGACACTTCCTGAGCCAGATCCTGAGCCTATTCCTAAAGCAACTCCGAAGAAAAGGGGTGTTCTATTTCTCAGTCCTGAAGATATGCAAGAGGCAAAGAAATCTATGAAAGAAAAGGGTATTAAAGCTGAAGATGTTAAGAATTTACCTCATGTTGAAGCTTTGGTAACTCCATTGTTTTCCCCTCTTTGCCCCCAACATTCTTCCCCAGAGCCCCTCCCCTTCCCCTCCCCGACCCCCCCCCCCAACCACGGCAAGCCGCCGAATCTAGTCCTCCGCCACAGCAGTGAACCT
>NC_057806.1:114856514-114889395 GCF_018294505.1 Triticum aestivum
CACCCCGCCGGATCTACGTTCCGCACCTTGGAACCCCCAACTGCCAACTCACCACTTCACCGGAGCCGCTTCAGCGAATGGCTTGTCCACCACTCCAGATCTCCTTCACCGCCATCATGGTCCACCACACCGGATCTGCTTAACCAGCGCCCTCGTCCACCACAGCTTAGGCCCTTCACTGAATCCCTCGTCCGCCCCTTCGCTAGCCCTTCATACAAGCCCTCGTCCACCGCAACAGATCCGCCTCACTGAAAGCACTGTACAACACGCCCGCCGAAGCCTTCGTCCACTGCACCAGACCCACTCCACGGACGCCATATTCAACTCCACCGGCCCTGCTTTACCGACGCTGCAGCCTCATCAGGTTATTTCGATTTGTACTCCTTCGGTTTTTCTCTTTATCATGCAACTGTTCACTTACCACAGATGAGCTTTCTTGTATGTTGACAGGCGCCGCAACCGTAGCACCGGAGCCGCTTCAGCGACGGCGACAGCCGGCCCAAACTCAACCGCAACACGAGCGCATCATCGACGATCCTTAGGTATCAAGTATGACAACGATACCCATACGCCACCGAGAATCAGGTACTATTATCCAACGACGGCGCCTACGTTCACTCCCCTAGCATAAGAACCGCACCTTTGAATTTCTTCAGGGCATCATTCAGTTTTTCATGAGACGCGTTATTCTGCTTGCACCTGTAGGGCCATACTTCTGGCAGTGAACATGTTACATGTGCTAAATTACATACCAGTGCATATATAGTTAATATGCTTTAGTTTTGTTCTGATGCCACCTGTTGGTTCCATCAGACTACTTAATTACACATCAGCAAACTAGCATGTGGTTATGCTGCTTTTTGTTCATTTTACCCTACATTTTCTGACGCTAGCTATTACATGACTGCTCCGAGCCTCTGTTCATTACTTGTTTGTGTGTTCTTGATCTTCCCAAGTTGCATGACTAATTTGATGCTTCTATTAATTATGGAGCTGCCAACCCCATCAAGCAAAATATTTGTTGTTTTGGGTCTGGCACCTCCAACAAGCATAAAAATAGAGGGAAGCAGATATACTCCCTCCGATTCTATTTACTCTGCGCATAACTCTTGACCCGCATACCAAGGAGGGCACTGGTTTAATTTTTCTGGACTAATTTGCCAATTAATTAGGGCAGAGGCGGATGGGCAGGGCACAAAAGGAAACCAGCGCTAGGAATCGGCAACACGCAGACTAATACAGGAAAACTGAGAAAAAGTTATACACAAAGTAAAAAGAATCGGAGGGAGTATTGTCATGTATGCACACACCCTTCTTTCATTAGTTTAGATGAACCATTGATGATCAATTCAGACCAGTGCATGCGATTAAAATTAATTTTACCTAAATAGATGGTGCAGAATAAACTACAACAACTAGATTTGCAACCACGGGATGCTGACGATATCTTCAAAGAACATTGCAACAGCAGCTAGGCTACACAACAACATATGGTAAGCCAGTGTGTTTTAGTACATGTGAAATGTAAAGCGAGTGGGTTGCTTTCTTGGCTTGTGCCCTCAACGTGTAATCCTACCAAATTACAAATAGTTCAGTTGTCTGCTTTGCTGTATTGCTTGATTCGAATGCTTATTTGTTGTTATGCTATACCTGAGTTGGCCAATATGTCAGCAGTGCCTGATGTACTATCGTAAAGAAATGCATGCCTATTTCATTTGAGTCCTTAACTTTTCCTCTCAACTTCACCACAAGACTGTCTTCGTAGTTTATATGAGGACACACTATTATGTGCTTTCTCAGATTATTTCAACTGCTTAGATGCCTTGGCAACTTAAATATAGCGGTTGTACACTCCCTTTCAACTAGGGATGTCAACTGGGTCCAGTTTAATCCCGATTAAAGTCCACTAGTGGTATGATAGTTCAAAAGAGTTTTTGTTTTTTTGAGGAAAATGAACTAGGGAGGTAGCAAAAACTAACTAGATGGGACTGGCGGATTTCGTTTATTTGCCACTTACATCCCTAGTTTCATCTTACCATTTTAATTTCTTTTTGGCTGATGCTGCTTCGAACCATTTAAATATAGTTTGCCATGCTCGGCAATAATTCGTCCGTCGTTTACCATGTAAGCTTACTGCCTGGATCATACGATAATTATCTCTTACTGATGTCCAGCGGAAACCTTTCAGGATGCCATTCACACTAGGACACAGTGTACAACCCCAGAATCTATTTGTGGAAGCAGTGCACCATCCATGTTACCAGATGGTAGCAGTTCAGAGGCAACACCACCGGAGAGTAGTCTGAGCACAGATATTATAGTGCTTGAGGCTCTACTAGAGGCAGAAAGAGATGGTGTGGCTTCCATGAATGAGGTAATCTTTATCTTGAGGCTGGAAATTACGGAATTAGCGGCACACATTATGCAAGCAACCCAGGAATTGGAGGAAGTAAGAATGTTGCATTTGAAGACGGAGGAGGTCCTGCTGTTTCTGCTATCTGAAGCCCAAGATAATCCCGGTTCTTCTTTAGATACCAGTTGAAATTTTCATTAGATTATTGTACTTGCATGTTGTGTCATGTCTCTGAATGGATTATTTTGCAAGACCCCCTATGTTGTCCATGTGTTGTAATGATCCGAATTTTTTAGGCGAGGTAATCCTCAGTACTTGTATGACTGACATAAGGTGAACTGTTTTTCGTGTGAGCATATTGTATTGGATGAAATAACGGTTTGACTCAGAGTGTATCCAACGTACTGAATTCGAAGATCATGGCATTTCTAAATCATAATCATATAAAAAGGTGGAATAAATCTTTGTTGTGGTTTTGAAGAAATAAATAACAAAACGTATAATTATCTGTGGATATTCGTAATCGAATACAAATTGGATTTGAATTTAGTTTGCCAGGTCCCAGGGCAAATGTGAATGCTAATTCTCCCAAGTTTGGAATGAAGCGGCTAAACACCCACTATAATTTATGGGCTTCCCAAAGCAAGTGTTTGCGAGATGGAAATTACTGTATACCCCTGACACTTGACATCCTTATCGACAGGATTTACACTACTGTCGATAGGGGTAGACTAGTAACTTCAATCAGACGTGACACGACGGCCTCTAAACCCATTCAAACACGGTGGGCGCCAAACGTGGGCGGCAAAACACATTTGATTCAAGCTCGTCCTAAATACATGTGTCTCTTCCTCCATTTCCCCATTCATACACGGTGGGCGGCAAAACAAACTCTCCTTGTCCGAAACCAATGTAGGCTTATATTTTAAATAGGGGCAGATGTGTAACTTCCATCAGACGTGACACAACCGCCCTACTTGTCAGCCCCGTTCATACACCGTGGGCGCCAACCGTGGGCGGCAAAACACCCTCTCCTCGCCCGAAATCGATGTAGGCTAATATTTTAAATAGGGGCAAATGTGTAACTTCCATCAGACGTGACACAACCGCCCTACCTGTCAGCCCGTTCATACACTGTGGGCGCCAACCATGGGCGGCAAAACACCCTCTCCTCGCCCGAAATAGTTACCGGCAAATATTTGGGAGATGCGAGATTACCGTCCTATCCCCAACCGATGCGATGTCCAAAATTTTAAACGGGGGATAAGTTCGTAACTTTCCCCCATTTCAGAGAAGCGCGTCCCAAAGTTTGAGATCCCCCTCCCCTCCATTTCCCCATTCATACACCATCGGCCGCATGACAAATTCCGCACTGCGGCCAGCCTCCTCCGTCCGCCACCCCATCCTCCACCTTGCCGGAGCCGCTACCCCTACCCCGTCGTCCACTGCAAGAGATGGACGTCTCTCATCCACGGCGCTGGACCAGGATCCTTTCATCCCCTCCTCTCGCTTCATCGGCGCCTTCGTCCACCTTGCCGTTGCCGCTCCTACGACCACCTCGTCCACGGCAACAGGATATATCCCCCGACCCGGCCGTCTGCCGTCTAAAGTCTTCTTCCCCACCGCCGACAGCCATCGCACCCGCAGCACCCTCAACGTATCAGCATAGGCCTACACGGCGTCGCAAGAGAGATGGTACTCTTCCATATGTGCTTAAGTTATTGATCTCACCCGGAAAATAGATCGTAATTTGTTTACTGTACTTTTCTTGTCCGTACCAAATTGTAGTGGCTAGTTGAAAGCAAACATTGGTTGCGAAGTAGCTTTGTCCGGTTTGCACCTTCAGATCCGCCATGTCACGGGCACTATACTCGTAAAGCTTATGGTTTCCCCCCTTTATATTCACTACCATCATCATAGGTGCTTCGTGTCGTGCTAGCACTGCTCCTCAAGACCTCAACCCAAAGCTTACGTGTTGAAATACGAATCTGATATGATGCTCATATCACTAAAACAGAGAACGTTTAATTGGTCACCTAATGTTCCTATATTCGTTTCGAAAAGCATGTGCGCCACCCACTGGTCCAGCTAGTTCCACTTTCCTGATTTTTCTCTTGATGCTTAGGGTTTTCCCCTTTTATCTACTCTACTATGATCTGCGTAGGTGCTTTTTGTCGTACTAGCATTACTCCACCCTTCAAGCTAAACAACACAACACTCAGAATTCGAAAGCTTAGTTGTTCAAATATGATTGTGATATGATACTGATATTAGTTAACCGACACATTTATTTGGTTAGCTAAAGGTCCCACTTGAGTTTCCAAATGCATGTCGTGCCATATAGAGAGACAGCATAATTGCATTTCTTTGTCACTTGTTGACCGTACTTTCTTGTCCATACCAAATCTTAGTTGTTATTTCAAAGAAAACATCGGTTGCTAACTACCCTTTGCGCGGTTTGCAGCTTCAGATCTGCCATCCCACTGCCACGGTCAACACTGCACTCATCATGCTTATGTTTTCCCCATTTTATGATGACCACAATCAACCTACATGGTTCGTGTTGTAATAGCACTGCTGCACCTATCGAGCTAAACAAGCTTAGTTGTAAAAATTCATATCTGATATTATTGCTGATATTAGTAAAACTGAGAGATGTTTAATTGGTTAGCTAAATGTTTCTACTTTAGTTTCGAAATGCATGTGAGCCACATATGGAGAGACCGGTAAGAATAGTATTTCTCTGTGCGCTCTGGTTCATCATGGGTGGCCAACCGACATTGTATTAAAAGACTTGTAATATCTTCAATCTTCTTGCTCTTCTGCTCTTCTTTAAGATGATACTCTTCTCTTGCGGTCGACTGGTCAGGTCGAGTTGTTCTCCCTTAGTATATTTTGAATCTGTCAGGTCAGGTCGACTTGTTCTTCTTTACTATATGTTGAAGCTATCATCTGCGAAGTGTCATCACTTCTGGAGCTCTCATATTTTGAGTAGTAGGCCACATTATATTAATGCACACAACAAATTACAGCATGCATGGCATCTTTTAAAAGAATTGCAGATATAGCACAAAGGGGTTTACAGGGAGGCAGTATTGGATTAGAATCACTTCTGCATTACAAAGAAAATCTCACTTGTTTTTATGTTTTCATGCATGTCAGATATTGAACATTATCAAAATGAATATGAGAATGGGCGCATGAGAGGAATATTGCGGAACGATCCACTGGCTAACAAACTTGGCATGGTGGAGGATGGCCTATCTTATTCACCCATCAAGGTGCTTGCTCTAACTTTGCAAAGTTGTATTGGTCGCACATATTTTGCTTCTGACCTCTTGCATTACTTCTACTTTGTTACACCATCTGCTTAGTTTAAGCATCATATATGAGTATATGCCATACCTATCAATTTTCTGTACCTATTCCATGTGTCGTCACACTATGTTTTTCCAGTCAAATGTTGTTCTTTTGTAATAGATGTCCAAAAGGAAGAGGGGGAGTGCAGATCCTCAAGGAGTACAAACTAGGTATTTGGAAAAGGTAGTGATACCTGTTAAATCAGATAGATCAGCAGCCACAGAAAACACAGGCCCAACTGTACCACACTTTACCCCTACTCTAGTGGCCAAACCCCTATTAGAACTGCTGGGAGCCCAGCGTCAGGTACTGTCTATGATATCAATTCAAAATTTGAACTCCTAAATTTCTGCTTGTGCCTTACCTTCTCTCTTGTATGAAAACTAATTTCAGATGAATCTCCTTGCTCAAAGGATCATATGATCTCAAAACAATAATGGGCTCTGCATTGCTCTTGTCAGTACCTCTCTCCCTTTTGCCTTGTAACCTTGTACTTAATTAATTGCTATTTTATTATGTATCAATAGTCTGCACCTCAGCTTCATTATCCTCTGTTTCTTCCAATATTATTTGATCTATATTTACTCTTTGCAAAATGTAGAATAATGGCAACGCTTATAAAGAATTTTCTTTGGGGAATTTATTGAATTATCCTTCCATCAAAATGGAGAAGGGCTTTGTCCAACCCGTGTTAACATGTAATGTAAGTTCATCCTTCTCAAGCCTTCAAACTTTGTTATAGTATAGATTAGGATAGGAATCATTTCCTCCACTGCTGTTTGCTTTGCTGTTTACATCTGATTGGATGTTTGCAACAACTACCAGTTTCAAATTGTAGTTGTAAAAACATGTTCGTTATGCAGAACAGATCCATTTATTTGCTTATATAATTGTGAAACCTATTACGTGTCTCCTTGTTTCTCTTTCAGACTCGTATCTCTTACGCCAGGCAGAACTTTAGGGAAGATAGTGAGCCAAACCATCTTGAGGACAGCGAGATGAGCCCAAGGTCCTGTCTTGATGAAGACAATGAGTTGAAGCTACTCACCAGCAGGTGTGAGACAACCTCTGTGCAGTCAATGCCTCAATCAGTTCGACTTCTTCAGTCTCAAATTAAAGCGGAAAGGCTTGCTTCAGCTCAGCTCCGACTTGAAGTCAAAGATGCAATGAAGATGTCAGAGGACTGTCGTGCACACCATCATGCCTTAAATCTAGTGTTGATGCATCTATCGTTGACACAATTGAGGTCTACTCAGCTTCTTCAGCTGTTTGGGGGGGCCCGACCTGGCCAGGCCTAGTGCCTTCTGAAGTGCTCTCGGTTTTGTATATTCTTTTGTCAGCGCGTTTAGTTGCACTGGTGGCGAACTTTGATGCCCAGTGGATGTAATATGTGTGATAGCCGTGATAGCCTAGTGTAAGTTGCTTGCTTATTTATTTCCTTGTTGTCTTGTTAATTTGTTTGCTTCTAGTCATTGCAATTCTTTTTGCGCGGTTTGCTAGTGGCTGCAATAACCTATTTTTTTAAAACTAGGCCACAATAACCATGGGCTAATATTTACTGTAGTGACACTGGGCCTCCTACGGGACGTAGAAACAATGGGACTTCTATGGGCCGTAGAAACAATGGGCCTTCTACGGGCCGTAGAAACAATTGGCCTTCTACGGGCCGTATCATCAATGGGCCTTATACGGGTAGTATGATCGATGGCCAAACATGGGCCAATAACAGGCCGCATTATGGCCGTAAACGGACTAGAGTTGGAATCGTCCGGTCATGGGCCGACCATAACGGGCCATCGTTAATAGGCCGTATTTGATGACTCTATGAAAACGGCCCAACGTATTAACGGATCACAAACGGGCCGACTATAACCATGGGCTGAATTTGGCCCACACGCGGAAAATGACAGTAACAGGCCGTAAGTAAACGAATGCTGGAAATGAGCCCAAGAATAAATGGGCTCTGAGAAGGCCGAAAGATAACATGGGCTGGAAACGGCCCAATGGAATAATGGGTCGTTAATGGGTATAAAGTGGTACATTGTTCGTTACGGGCCAGTTTCACCACGGGTCATTAATGGGTGTAAAGTGAAACACTGTTCATTATGGGCCAGTTTCACCACGGGCCATTAATAGGCCAAGAGTTACATAGAGCCTCATATGGGTCGAAAGACGTCATGGGCCATACATGGGCCAGAAGTGAAAACGGGCTGGAATCATATTGGGTGGCCCAGATGACGCTACTGGGCCTAATTCAGATAGGGCGTAACGGGCCTTGGGTTAGTGGGTTGTAAATGGGCTATATGCGAATAGGCCATTAACAGGCTTTAGATGGGCCGGCCCGCCACCTTTTGACCAAGTCAAACGGGCCGGCCTTTTCATAGGAATGGGCCTCTGTTGGGTCGTGCCACGTGTCGACGTATCATAGGCGCCTATCTGACCCACTGACGAGCTGACACGTGTTTCGTCCGGCCAATAAGAATTTTACACATGGAAATTTCCCATTGGTCGGGGTGTTAACGGGTTATCAGATCCAAAACCCGACCCCATAGCTTAACGGCGTTCTGTTACGGTGGATGCCACGTGTCGGTCACCCTTAACGAAAGCACTTCTGTGACACGCGATTTATCATCATGGAAGTGGACACTTCCGTGATGATAATTTTGGTAATGTCATGGAACACTTCTACGACAGCACATGTGTGACTATCTTGATTCTGTCATAAATTTGTCATGGATGTACATGCATGACAAAAAACGCGACCTACTGTGACAAACACGTATCATCACGGAAGTGTATTTTTTGTAGTGTATATATAGGAGGAAGGAGTACGTCGGTGGAGCAAAGGGGGGGCCCACGAGGCAGGGGGCGCGCCCTAGGGGGGCACGCCCTCCACCCTCGTGACCGCCTCCTTTCTTTCTTGACGGGGGGTCCAAGTCTCCTGGATCATATTCGGTGAGAAAATCACGTTCCCGAAGGTTTCATTCTGTTTGATATTCCGTTTCTTCGAAACACTGAAATAGGCAAAAAAACAGCAATTCTGAGCTGGGCCTCCGGTTAATAGGTTAGTCCCAAAAGTAATATAAAAGTGGAAAATAAAGCCCAATATGGTCCAAAACAGTAGATAATATAGCATGGAGCAATCAAAAATTATAGATACGTTGGAGACGTATCAGGCATCCCCAAGCTTAATTCCTGCTCGTCCTCGAGTAGGTAAATGATAAAAAATAATTTTTGATGCGGAGTGCTACTTGGCATAATTTCAATGTAATTCTTCTTAATTGTGGCATGAATATTTAGATCCTAAAGATTCAAGACAAAAGTTCATATTGACATAAAAATAATAATACTTCAAGCATACTAACAAAGCAATTATGTCTTCCCAAAATAACATGGCCAAAGAAAGTTATCCCTACAAAATCATATAGTCTGGCTATGCTCTATCTTCACCACACAAAGTATTTAAATCATGCACAACCCCGATGACAAGCCAACCAATTGTTTCGTACTTTCGACATTCTCAAAACTTTTTCAATCTTCACGCAATACATGAGCGTGAGCCATGGATATAGCACTATATGTGGAATAGAATGGTGGTTGTGGAGAAGACAAAAAGAGGGGAAGATAGTCTCACATCAACTAGGCATATCAACGGGCTATGGAGATGCCCATCAATAGATATCAATGTGAGTGAGTAGGGATTTCCATGCAACAGATGCACTAGAGCTATAAGTATATGAAAGCTCAACAAAAGAAACTAAGTGGGTGTGCATCCAACTCGCTTGCTCACTGATAACCCACAAGTATAGGGGATCACAACAGCTTTCGAGGGTAGAGTATTCAACCCAAATTTATTGATTCGACACAAGGGGAGCCAAAGAATATTCTCAAGTATTTGCAGCTGAGTTGTCAACTCAACCACACCTGGAAACTTAGTATCTGCAGCAAAGTGTTTAGTAGCAAAGTAATATGATAGTGGCGGTAGCGGCAACAAAAGTAAAGACAGCAATAGTAATGTTTTTGGTATTTTGTAGTGATAATAACAGTAGCAGCGGGAAAGTAAATAAGTGTAAACCAGTATATGGAAAACTCGTAGGCACCGGATCAATGATGGATAATTATGCCGGATGCGGTTCATCATGTAACAGTCATAACATAGGGTGACACAGAACTAGCTCCAATTCATCAATGTAATGTAGGCATGTATTCCGTATATAGTCATACGTGCTTATGGAAAAGAACTTGCATGACATCTTTTGTCCAACTCTCCCGTGGCAGCGGGGTCCTATTGGAAACTAAGGGATATTAAGGCCTCCTTTTAATAGAGAACCGGAACAAAGCATTAGCACATAGTGAATAAATGAACTCCTCAAACTATGGTCATCACCGGGAGTGGTCCCGATTATTGTCACTTCGGGGTTGCCGGATCATAACACATAGTAGGTGACTATAGACTTGCAAGATAGGATCAAGAACTCACATATATTCATGGAAACATAATAGGTTCAGATCTGAAATCATGGCACTCGGACCCTAGTGACAAGCATTAAGCATAGCAAAGTCATAGCAACATCAATCTCAGAACATAGTGGATACTAGGGATCAAACCCTAACAAAACTAACTCGATTACATGATAAATCTCATCCAACCCATCACCGTCCAGCAAGCCTACGATGGAATTACTCACGCACGGCGGTGAGCATCATGAAATTGGTGATGGAGGATGGTTGATGATGACGACGGCAATGAATCCCCCTCTCCGGAGCCCCGAATGGACTCTAGATCAGCCCTCCCGAGAGGTTTTAGGGCTTGGCGGTGGCTCCGCATCGTAAAACATGATGATTTCTTCTCTTTGATTTTTTTCTCTCCGAAAGCAAATATATAGAGTTGGAGTTGGCGTCGGAGGGCATCCAGGGGGGCCACGAGGTAGGGGCACCCTAGAGGGGGGGCGCGCCCCCACCCTCGTGGACAGGGTGTGGGCCCCCTGGTCTTCATATTTGGCGAGGATTTTTTATTATTTTTTCTAAGATGTTCCGTGGAGTTTCAGGTCATTCCGAGAATATATTTTTTCTGCACATAAAACAACACCATGGCAATTCTGCTGAAAACAGCGTCAGTCCGAGTTAGTTCATTCAAATCATACAAGTTAGAGTCCAAAACAAGGGCAAAAGTGTTTGGAAAAGTAGATACGACAGAGACATATCTACTCCCCCAAGCTTAAACCCTTGCTTGTCCTCAAGCAATTCAGTTGACAAACTGAAAGAAAGAAAAAAAACTTTTACAAACTCTGTTTGCTCTTGTTGTTGCAACTATTTCAAGCCTGCATTCAAGTTTTCAGCATATATCATAACTAACCACATTTGCAATAATTCTCAGGTCTCGTAATTACTCATATCAATAGCATAATCAACTAGCAAGCCATAATAATAAATCTCGGATGACAACACTTTCTCAAAACAATCATCATATGATATAACAAGATGGTATCTCGCTAGCCCTTTCTGAGACCGCAAAACATAAATGCAGAGCACCTTTAAAGATCAAGGACTGACTAGACATTGTAATTCATGGTAAAAGAGATCCAATCATAGTCACACCCAACATAGATTAATAGTGATGAATGCAAATGACAGCTGTGCTCTCCAGCTAGTGCTTTTTAATAAGAGGGTGATGACTCAACATAAAAGTAAATGGATAGGCCCTTCGCAGAGGGAAGGAGGGATTTGTAGAGGTGCCAGAGCTCGGTTTTGAAATAGAGATAAATTGCATTTTGAGCGGTATACTTTCATTGTCAATGTAACAACTAAGAGATGGCGATATCTTCCATGCTAAACACATTATAGGCGGTTCCCAAACAGAATGGTAAAGTTTATACTCCCCCTCCACCAAAAAGCATCAATCCATGACTTGCTCGAAACAACGAGTGTCTCCAACATACATCAGGTCCCGGGGGAGTTTTGTTTGCATTTAATTTATATTTAGTTTGCATAAAGCATGGGATTGGGCATCCCGATGACCAGCCATTTTCTCGTAAGTGAGGAGCGGAGTCCACTCCTCTTGAGAATAACCCGCCTAACATGGAAGATAAGGACAGCCTTGGTTGACACATGAGCTATTCGAGCATACAAAACAGAATATTTATTTGAAGGTTTAGAGTTTGGCACATACAAATTTACTTGGAATGGTAGGTAGATACCGCATATAGGAAGGTATAGTTGACTCATCTGGAATAACTTTGGGGTGTAAGGGATTGGATGCACAAGCAGTATTCCCGCTTAGTACAAGTGAAGGCTAGCAAAAGACTGGGAAGCGACCAACTAGAGAGCGATAACAGCCATGTACATGCATTAAAATTAATAAACATTGGATGCAAGCATGAGTAGGATATAATCCACCGTGAACATAAATATCGTGAAGGCTATGTTGATTTTGTTTCAACTACATGCGTGAACATGTGCCAAGTCAAGTCACTTAAATCATTCAAAGGAGGATACCACCCCATCATACCACATCATAACCATCTCAATAGCATGTTGGCACACAAGGTAAACCATTATAACTCATAGCTCAAGCATGGCACAAGCAACTATGATCTCTAATTGTCATTGCAAACATGTTTATTCATAATAAGCTGAATCAAGAACGAGGGGCTCATCATATTTACAAAAACAAAAGAGCTCGAGTTCATACCAGCTTTTCCCATCTCAGTCAGTCCATCATATATCATCATAATTGCCTTTCACTTGCACGACCAAACGATGTGAATAATAATAAGAGTGCTCATGCATCGGACTAAGCTGGAATCTGCGAGCATTCAATAAACAGGAGAAGACAAGGCAATATGGGCTCTTGGTTAAATCAACAATAATGCATATAAGAGCCACTTCAACAATTTAATCATGGTCTTCTCCTACTGACCCCCAAAGAAAAGAAAAGAAATAAATACTATTTACACGGGAAAGCTCCCAACAAGCAAAAGAAGAACGGGAAATATTTTTGGGTTTTCTTTTTAATTACTACTACTAATTTTTTTGTTTTTTCTCAAGGTTTAACAAACACACAAGAAGAAAGCAGGAAATAGAAAATAAACTAGCATGGATATTACAGTGAAAGAGTATGAGCACCGACATCTAGCAATGAGTGTGTGTGAACATAAATGTAATGTCGGTGAGAAATACGTACTCCCCCAAGCTTAGGCTTTTGGCCTAAGTTAGTCTATTGCCAGGGATAGCCTGGCGGATACCCGTAAGTGTAGCTAAGGTCGTACTGCAATGAGGAATAGTTGGAATCATACTGATGTGCAGCGGTTATCGCCTACTGAGCTGCAGCGTGGAGTCGGGCTGCCTCCGCTCTCCTCTTGTACTCATCTGCCTCCTCTCTGGTGATAGTGTATCTTCATTTTGTCTGAGCATCAAAGAAGGCAGGAGCAGGGAGAGTACTACGGACAACGTGCCATTTGTTAAAAATTAAACGATATAAGAGAGGTGATTCAGGCCTCTCGACAAGTTGGTGCGAAGCCATGGAGTTATAATCTAAATATGCAGGAGGCAACTCCGTATCACCCTCACGAATGTCTATCTCAAGAAAATGAGCTAAGCGGGTTGCATAAATTCCTCCAAAGAAATCTCCATTATGTCTATTATGATGCAACCTACGAGCTACAATGGCTCCCATATGATAAGATTGGTCTCCTAACACAGCACTCCTGAGACTGCTAAGGTCAGGGACACACATGTGACATGCTTCATCCTTAGCATTTATGCATCTACCAATGAAAAGAGCAAAATAATGTATAGCAGGAAAGTGAATGCTCCCTATGGTAGCCTGCGTTATATCCCTGGATTCCCCTACAGTTATACTAGCAAGAAATTTTCTTAACTCAGATTTAGGGGGATCCCTAATACTACCCCAAGATGGAAGTTTGCAAGCAAGAGTGAAATCCTCTAAATCCATTCTATAAGATTTGTCATAAAGATCAAACATGACTGAAGGAGAATTACGCGAAGATGAATACTCAAACTTCCTCAAAAATGAACTTGTGAGATCATGATATTGGGGGCATTTGCCAGCCTCAAAATACTCAAGACCGGCATTGCGCAAATATGCTTTGAATTCTTCTTTAATTCCCGCACGGTCCATCAAATTTTTTGACGGCCATTCGCAAGGCCGTACTGGAGCGTCTCTTGGTGGATCCTCGTCAGCATCGCGCATAGCAATCTTGGGTCCTTGCTTTTTAGAAGAACCACCTTGGAACATCTTCCTGAGCATATTGTTTTTCTCTGAAAATTTCTGAAATTTTTAGTAACTTCAAACAAAAGTGAACCAACTTCAATAAAACTAATAGCAACTACTCCTACAAGTGCCTAGAGCCTATATCAAGCATTAGAACTACTTGGAACCATATAAATTTGACATGCAAGCTCAAGAACATTGTCACCTATGCAGCACAAATTTGCAAAGAATAAAGCACTAGAACAAAAACTAATTGGACCAATGGAGGAGTCACATACCAAGGAACAATCTCCCCAAGCAGTTTTGCGAGAGGTGCTTTGAGCAAGGAGATTGAAAATCACCGCAAAAGTGGCTGGAACTCGTGCTTGAGTTGGTTTTTTGGGTTTGTGTGAGACAGAGGAAGGAGATGGGTGCTGGGATAAGTGGAGGAGGGCCACCGTGGGCCCACGAGGCAAGGGGGCACGCCCACCACCCTCGTGGCCAGGTGGCAGCTCCTCCCGCGGTAATTTTTGCACAGTAAATCCTCAAATATTCCCGAAAAAATCATATTAAATTGGCATGTCATTCTGAGGACTTTTATTTTCGGGATATTTTTATATTGCACTGATAAGCCAGGAAACAGACAGAAAAATGCTATTTTTACTTTATTTCTACTAATCAACAGAAAATATAGAGAGGGTACAGAAAGTTGTGCTTCTAGTTTCATCCATCTCATGCTCATCAAAAAGGAATCCACTAACAAGGTTGATCAAGTCTTGTTAACAAACTCATTCCGATAATCATGAAAACGGAGAAATTTCGAATAACACTAAGTTACCTCAACCGGGATATGCACATACCCTATAATAAGTATGTCATATTTCTTTTTGACGGTAGGAAGAGGAAATTCAAAACCTCCAATTATAATCGATGGAATTTTTCCAATGGAGTTGATACTATGAACTTGAGGTCGTTTCCTCGGAAAGTGTACCGTATGCTCATTACCACTAACATGAAAAGTGACATTGCCTTTGTTGCAATCACTAACAGCCCCAGCAGTATTAAGAAAAGGTCTTCCAAGAATAATAGACATACTATCATCCTCGGGAATATCAAGTATAACAAAGTCCGTTAAAATAGTAACGTTTGCAACCACAACAGGCACATCATCACAGATACCGACAGGTATAGCAGTTGATTTATCAACCATTTGCAAAGATATTTCAGTAGGTGTCAGCTTATTCAAGTCAAGTCTACGATATAAAGAGAGAGGCGTAACACTAACACCGGCTCCAAGATCACATAAAGCAGTTTTAATATAATTTCTTTTAATGGAGCAAGGTATAGTAGGTACTCCAGGATCTCCAAGTTTCTTTGGTATTCCACCCTTAAAAGTATAATTAGCAAGCATGGTGGAAATTTCAGCTTCCGATATCTTCCTTTTATTAGTAATGATATCCTTCATATATTTAGCATAAGGATTTGTTTTGAGCACATCAGTTAATCGCATACGCAAAAAGATAGGCCTAATCATTTCAGCAAAGCGCTCAAAATCCTCATCGTCCTTTTTCTTGGATGGTTTCGGAGGAAAAGGCATGGGTTTCTGAACCCAAGGTTCCCTTATTTTACCATGTTTCCTAGCAACAAAGTCTATTTTATCATAACGTTGATTCTTTGATTGTGGGTTATCAAGATCAACAGCAGGTTCAATTTCTACATCATTATCATTACTAGGTTGAGCATCATCAGAATATCATCATTAATATTTTCATTAGGTTCATGTTCATTACCAGATTGTGTTTCAGCATCAGACATAGATATATGATTTGGATTATCAGGTGGTTCAGCAATAGGTTCACTAGAAGTTCGCACAGTTCTATCATTTTTCTTTTTCTTCTTTTTAGAAGAACTAGGAACATCAATATTATTTCTTTGAGAATCTGGCTCGATTCTCTTAGGGTGTCCTTCAGGATACAAAGGTTCCTGAGTGATTCTACCAGTTCGAGTAGCCACTCTAACAGCATAATCATTTTTCTTACTATTCATTTCATCAAGCACTTATTTTTTAGCCTTAAGTACTTGTTCTACTTGAGTGGTAACCATAGAAGCATGTTTGCTAACAAGTTTAAGTTAACCTCTAATATTAGCCATATAATCACCAAGTATTTAAGCATATCAGAATCATATTTCAATTGTCTACCAAAATAAGCATTCAGATTTTCTTGTTTGACAATAAAATTATCAAGGTCTTCTAAGCATTGTCTAGCAGACTTATAGTGAGGGATATCACCTTCATCAATCTATAGAGAATATCGGGATCGGGAGGTTCTTCCATAAATAAAGGGTTAAGATCATATACTTCATCGATAGGAGGTAGATTAAGAGCATGTATTTATTCAATAGGAGGTAAATTCTTAACATCTTCAGCTTTAATACCTTTTTCTTTCATAGATTTCTTTGCCTCTTGCATATCTTCGGGACTGAGAAATAGAACACCTCTCTTCTTCGGAGTTGGTTTAGGAATAGGCTCAGTAATAGGAGCAGGAGCTGGCTCAGGAGGTGCCCAATTATTTTCATTTGTCAACATATTATTCAATAGAATTTCAGCTTCATCCGGTGTTCTTTCCCTGAAAAGAGAACCAGCACAACTATCCAGGTAATCTCTGGAAGCATCGGTTAGTACAATATAAAAGATATCAAGTATTTCAGGTTTCTTAAGAGGATGATCAGGCAAAGCATTAAGTAACTTGAGAAGCCTCCCCCAAGCTTGTGGGAGACTCTCTTCTTTAATTTGCACGAAGTTGTATATTTGCCTCAAAGCAGCTTGTTTCTTATGAGCAGGGAAATATTTACCGGAGAAGTAATAAATCATATCCTGGGGACTACGCACACAACCAGGATCAAGAGAATTAAACCATATCTTAGCATCACCCTTTAATGAGAACGGAAATATTTTGAGTATATAAAAGTAACGCGATCTCTCATCATTAGTGAACAGGGCAGCTATATCATTTAACTCAGTAAGATGTGCCACAACAGTTTCGAACTCATAGCCATAAAACAAATCAGATTCAACCAAAGTAATTATATTAGGATCAACAGAGAATTCATAATCCTTATCAGGACAACAGATAGGCGAAGTAGCAAAAGCAGGGTCGGGTTTCATTTTATCTCTAAGGGATTCTTCGTTCCATTTAACTAATAACCTCTTAATCTCATATCTATCCCTGCAAGCTAAAATAGCGGCAGAAGATTCCATATCAAAAAGATAACCCTCAGGAATAACAGACATATTTTCATCATCACTTTCATCATCGTATTCAAATTCAATAATTTCTCTTTCTCTAGCCCTAGCAATTTGTTCATCAAGAAATTCACTAAGGGGCACGGTAGTATCAGGTATAGAAGCAGTTTCATCATAAGTATCATGCATAGCAGAAGTGGCATCATCAATAACATGCGACATATCAGAACGAATAGCAGAAGCAGGTTTAGGTGTCGCTAGCTTACTCATAACAGAAGGTGAATCAAGTGCAGAGCTAGATGGCAGTTCCTTACCTCCCCTCGTAGTTGAGGGATAAATTGTTTTCTTAGCGTCTTTCAAGTTCTTCATAGTGTCCAGCAGATATAAATCCCAAGTGACTCAAAGAATAGAGCTATGCTCCCCGGCAACGGCGCCAGAAATTAGTCTTGATAACCCACAAGTATAGGGGATCGCAACAGCTTTCGAGGGTAGAGTATTACACCCAAATTTATTGATTCGACACAAGGGGGGCCAAAGAATATTCTGAAGTATTAGCAGCTGAGTTGTCAATTCAACCACACCTGGAAACTTAGTATCTGTAGCAAAGTGTTTAGTAGCAAAGTAATATGATAATGGCGGTAGCGGCAACAAAAGCAAAGATAGCAAAAGTAATGTTTTTGGTATTTTGTAGTGATTGTAACAGTAGCAACGGGAAAGTAAATAAGCGTAAACCAGTATATGGAAAACTCGTAGGCACCAGATCAGTGATGGATAATTATGCCGGATGCGGTTCATCATGTAACAGTCATAACATAGGGTGACACAGAACTAGCTCCAATTCATCAATGTAATGTAGGCATGTATTCCGTATATAGTCATACGTGCTTATGGAAAAGAACTTGCATGACATCTTTTGTCCTACCCTCCCATGTCAGCGGGGTCCTATTGGAAACTAAGGGATATTAAGGCCTCCTTTTAATAGAAAACCGGAACAAAGCATTAGCACATAGTGAATACATGAACTCCTCAAACTATGGTCATCACCGGGAGTGGTCCCGATTATTGTCACTTCGGGGTTGCCGGATCATAACACATAGTAGGTGACTATAGACTGGCAAGATAGGATCAAGAACTCACATATATTCATGGAAACATAATAGGTTCAGATCTGAAATCATGGCACTCGGGCCCTAGTGACAAGCATTAAGCATAGCAAAGTCCCAGCAACATCAATCTCATAACATAGTGGATACTAGGGATCAAACCCTAACAAAACTAACTCGATGACATGATAAATCTCATCCAACCCATCACCGTCCAGCAAGCCTACGATGGAATTACTCACGCACGGTGGTGAGCATCATGAAATTGGTGATGGAGGATGGTTGATGATGACGACGCTGACGAATCCCCCTCTCCGGAGCCCCGAACGGACTCTATATCAGCCCTCCCGAGAGGTTTTAGGGCTTGGCGGCGGCTCCGTATCGTAAAACGCGATGATTTCTTCTCTCTTATTTTTTTATCTCCGAAAGCAAATATATAGAGTTGGAGTTGGCGTCGGAGGGCATCCAGGGGGCCCACGAGGTAGGGGCGCCCTAGAGGGGGGGCGCGCCCCCCACCCTCGTGGACAGGGTGTGGGCCCCCTGGTCTTCATCTTTGGCGAGGATTTTTTATTATTTTTTCTAAGATGTTCCGTGGAGTTTCAGGTCATTCCGAGAATATATTTTTTCTGCACATAAAACAACACCATGGCAATTCTGTTGAAAACAGCGTCAGTCCGGGTTAGTTCCATTCAAATCATACAAGTTAGAGTCCAAAACAAGGGCAAAAGTGTTTGGAAAAGTAGATACGATGGAGACGTATCACTCACGAAGACCTAGGGCATTTTGAGGAAGCCCATCATTGGAATATACAAGCCAAGTTCTATAACGAAAAATTCCCACTTATATATACAAGCCAAGCCCATCATTGGAATATACGACGAAGAAGTTATCAACGCAAAGTATATTATTATTAAGAAATTACCGTGCTATTTAAGACTCTCAAAATAATCTAAGTGAAGCATGAGAGATCAATAGTTTCTATAAAATAAATCCACCACCATGCTCTAAAAGATATAAGTGAAGCACTAGAGCATAACTATATAGCTCAAAAGATATAAGTGAAGCACATAGAGTATTCTATCAAATTCCAATTCATGTATGGCTCACTCAAAAGGTGTGTAAAGCAAGGATGATTGTGGTAAACTAAAAAACAAATAATCAAATCATACAAGACGCTCCAAGCAAAACACATATCATGTGGTGAATAAAAATATAGCTCCAAGTAAAATTACCGATGGAAGTAGACGAAGGAGGGGATGCTTTCCAGGGCATCCCCAAGCTTTGACTTTTTGGCTTACTTGGATTATCTTGGGGGTGCCATGGGCATCCCCAAGCTTAGGCTCTTGCCACTCCTTGTTCCATAATCCATCAAAAGATTTCACCCAAAACTTGGAAACTTCACAACACAAAATTTAACAGAAATCTCGTGAGCTCCGTTAGCGAAAGAAAACAAAAGACCACTTCAAGGTACTGTAATGAACTCATTATTTATTTATATTTGTGTTAAACCTACTGTATTCCAATTTCTATATGGTTTATAAACTATTTTACTAGCCATAGATTCATCAAAATAAGCAAACAACACACAAAAAACAGAATCTGTCAAGAACAGAATAGTCTGTAGTAATCTGTAACTAACGCAAACTTCTTTAACTCCAAAAAATCAGCCAAAATAGGAAGACCTAGGCAATTTGTTTATTGATCAGAAGCAATTGGAATTAGTATTTTATCACGTTCTGGTGATTTTTAACAAATTTTTTCGTGAACAGAAAGTTTCTGGAAATTACAGCAAGATCAAATAACTATCATCCAAGAAGATCCTATAGGTTTAACTTGGCACAGACACTAATTAAAACATAAAGCCGCATCTAAACAGAAGGTAGATGGATTATTTATTCCTAAACAGAAGCAAAAGCAAAAAAACTAAAAATAAAATTGGGTTGCCTCCCAACAAGCGCTATCGTTTAACGCCCCTAGCTAGGCATAAAAGCAAGGATAGATCTAGGTATTGCCATCTTTGGTAGGCAATTCTTCAATGAGGCATCTATCTTCCTTAGGATTTTCTTTATTTTTAGTAATTATCAAACTTTTAGGCACAAGATCGAAAAATTTATTTGTAGCAAATGGTTCCTTATTGATAGCAAAAAGATTGGGATGAATACTTATAGATTTAAGATGCGCAGTTTCCTTACTAGAGGATTCACCCTTATTTTTAGGAACATACATAAGCTTGACAATTTTAGTAGGTGGACTTGGAGTATTCTTTACGGAAGAAAAAGTGGTTCCCAAATTAGTAATGATACCCTCAAGTTTATCGTTTCTAGTGCAATCTTGATTTATTCTCTCATTAACTATGGGTTCCTTCTCCTTAATATTTTTCAAAGTTACTCCTACCTTAGATCCATATTGGGTAATTTGATTGTGGATCTTTTTATCTAGATTTTCAATTAACTCAACGGTAGCAACTTTATTTTCAATAATTTCAAGTCTTTGCATTACATGCTCCAAAGTTAACATAGTTCCATTAACCAAAATGGGTGGTGAGCCAAATAAATCTATCAAAGCATTATAAGAATCAAAAGTATGGCTACCCAAGAAATTCCCTCCAGCAATGGTATCAAGGATATGTCTATACCAAGGATTGGCACCTACATAAAAATTGCGAAGAAGAACTGAAGTAGATTGCTTCCTGGTAGATCTATTTTGAGCATTGCAAATTCTATACCAAGCATCCTTCAGATTTTCTCCCTCCCTTTGCTTAAAATTTAGAACTTCATTATCGAGAGATAACGGAGAAGATAGAGGACTGGCCATGACAACACGCAAGCGGGAAAAAAAGCAAACGGAAAAGAGAGGGCGAATAAAACGGCAAGGGTGAAGTGGGGGAGAGGAAAACGAGAGGCAAATGGAAAAAATGTAATGCTAGAGATAAGGGATTGTGATGGGTACTTGGTATGTTGACTTTTGCGTAGACTCCCCGGCAATGGCACCAAAAATCTTCCTGCTACCTCTTGAGCACTGCATTGGATTTCCTTAAAGAGGAAAGGGTGATGCAGCAGAGTAGAGTAAGTATTTCCCTCAGTTTTTTAGAACCAAGGAATCAATCCAGTAGGAGGCTACACGCAAGTCCCTCGTACCTACACAAAACAAATAGCTCAACGCAACCAACGCGATTAGGGATTGTCAATCCCTTCACGATCACTTACGAGAGTGAGATCTGATAGAGATGATAGATAATATTTTTGCTATTTTTGGTATAAAGATGCAAAGTAAAATAAAAGGGCAAAGTAAAAAAGCAAAGCAATAATAAAGAGATGGAAGATTGATATGATGAGAATAGACCCGGGGGCCATAGATTTCACTGGTGGCTTCTCTCAAGAGCATAAGTATTCTACGGTGGGTGAACAAATTACTGTTGAGCAATTGACAGAATTGAGCATAGTTATGAGAATATCTAGGTATGATCATGTATATAGGCATCACGTCCGAGACAAGTAGACCGACTCCTGCCTGCATCTACTACTATTACTCCACTCATCGACCGCTATCCAGCATGCATCTAGAGTATTAAGTTCAGGGAAATAGAGTAACGCCTTAACCAAGATGACATGATGTAGAGGGATAAATTCATGCAATATGATAAAAAAAACATCTTGTTATCCTCGATTGCAACAATACAATACGTGCCTTGCTGCCCCTACTGTCACTGGGAAAGGACACCACAAGATTGAACCCGAAGCTAAGCACTTCTCCCATTGCAACAAAAACCAATCTAGTAGGCCAAACCAAACTGATAATTTGAAGAGACTTGCAAAGATAACCAATCATACATAAAAGAATTCAGAGAAGATTCAAATATTGTTCATAGAAACTCTTGATCATAAACCCACAATTCATCGGTCTCAACAAACACACCGCAAAAAAGAAGATTACATCGAATAGATCTCCACGAGAGAGGGGGAGAACATTGTATTGAGATCCAAAAAGAGAGAAGAAGCCATCTAGCTACTAACTATGGACCCGAAGGTCTAAGGTAAACTACTCACACTTCATCGGGGAGGCTATGGTGATGATGTAGAAGCCCTCCGTGATGGATGCCCACTCCGACGGAGCTCCAGAACAGGCCCCAAGATGGGATCTCGTGGATACAGAAGGTTGCGGCGGTGGAATTAGGTTTTTGGCTCCGTATCTGATCGTTTGGGGATACGTAGGTATATATAGGAGGAAGGAGTACGTCGGTGGAGCAAAGGGGGGCCCACGAGGCAGGGGACATGCCCTAGGGGGGCGCGCTCCACCCTGGTGACTGCCTCCTTTCTTTCTTGACGGGGGGTCCAAGTCTCCTGGATCATATTCGGTGAGAAAATCACGTTCCCGAAGGTTTCATTCCATTTGGACTCCGTTTGATATTCCAATTCTTCGAAACACTGAAATAGGCAAAAAAACAGCAATTCTAGGCTGGGCCTCCAGTTAATAGGTTAGTCCCAAAAGTAATATAAAAGTGGAAAATAAAGCCCAATATGGTCCAAAACAGTAGATAATATAGCATGGAGCAATCAAAAAGTATAGATACGTTGGAGACGTATCACACTCAGGTTCGTGATGTCTTGGTATCTGGACCAGGTGCTGGACCGACTGATGGGCCAACGAGCTGGCGCGGAGTGCCAGCTACAGGCGGAGGCCGGTTGGATCGCCGCCCGGGCCAGCTACAGTGATGTGTTTTCGATGCACAACGAGTTCCAGCTGGAGCGAACAGATGATGGCGGAGTCGTTCCTCCCAACGACTTTGGCCTGCAGCTGGACGACCCGGAGGGACGCTCTAAGGAGTCGGGTCCTTACAAGGACGAGGACGCCGGGCTAGAAGACACCGGTGCCTCGATGAACCCGGAGGCCATCGAGGGGGAGCCGGCAGCTACGCGACCCGGCACTGGGGCTATTTGAGGCTGAAGCCGCCCTGTTTTATCTTTTCAACATTTTTCGTTAAGTAGCAGGTCCACCCACCCACTGGGGTGTTTACGTGTAATGTAACGAATTCTGGCCTTGTGCCTGCTTTATCCATGATGTAAATGTTTCATGAGTGTTTGCGCTTTTGCTTTCTATTTTTCGAGTCGTTTTCTTGCTTGCTTCCCTTCTCGGGCCTCCCCCCCGCGAGTCGAACAGACAGGCTCTTGTCTGTGACAAGGAGTTCATCCCTTGGAAGGAGCGCGTGGTACATAGGCCCTTCAAACATTGAGTGCGAGTGAACCCCCACTGGGACAGCTAGCGAGCAGCCGGTCATGCGGTAAGCTAAAGTGGTGGGGACAGGATGGCCAATCCGGTGTATTTCGCAGTGTGCTGGTGCTTTGGCCCATAATTCTTGCTGGCCAACAGCCGAAGCCGATTATGTGGCGTAGGGTGAAGTGGAGGGGCGCGGCAACCCGAACACGTAAAGATGTGCTAAGGAAGGCGGCGGGTGGTGGTCAAGCCGACCAGCCCCCGAGCCCCTGATACGTCTCCGTCGTATCTATAATTTTTCATTGTTTCATGCCAAGATTATACAACTTTTACATATTTTGGCACCTTTTTATATGATTTATTGGACTAACCTATTTATCCAGTGCCAGTGCCAGTTCCTGTTTTCTTGCATGTTTTTTGTATCATAGAAAATCCATATCAAACAAATTCCAAATGCAATAAAATTTCACGGAGAATTATTTTGGAATATATGTGATTTTTGGGATTTGTAATCACCGCAAACGGAGGCCAACACAGGGCACAAGACACCACGGCACCACCCCTAGCCAGGCACATGGTGGTGTGTTGTGCTCACCTTGTACGTCGGTTGGAGCTCTACTTCGGGTGCAAGGAAGCTTATATCCGGAAAAAAAATTGTGTTAACATCTCAGCGCAATCGGAGTTATGGATCTTCGAGAATATAACAAATGGTTTTCAGCCAGATCTGGGGAACGCGAAATAGAAGGGAACAGAGAGGGAGATCCAATATCGGAGGGGCTCCCACCCCTCCGCCGCCATGGAGACCAATGACCAGAGTGGGAACCGTCCTCCCATCTAGGGGGAGGCAAAGGAAGAAGAATAAGAAGAAGAAGAAGAAGAAGAAGAAGGAGGAGGGGGGCCCTCCCCCCCTCGCTTCTGGTGGCGCCGGAGTGCCACCGGAGCAATGATCGGGACGGCGATCTACATAAACAATCTTGCTACTGTCAACACCAACTTTCTCCCCCTCTATGCAGCGGTGTAACACCGCTTCTCCCAGCTGTAATATCTACTTATGATGTTTGAGTAGATCCATTTTGTCCTGTGGGTTAATCATGATCTTGGTTGGTATGATTCTATATTTTATTTATGGTGTTGTCCTACGCTGCCCTCCGTTCTCGCGCAAACATGAGGGGCCCCGCTGTAGGATGTTGCAATATGTTCATGGTTCGCTTATGGTGGGTTGCGAGAGTGACAAAAGCTTAAACCCGAGTAAGTGGGGTATGACGTATGGGAGTAAAGAGGGCTTGATACTTAATGCTATGGTTGGGTTTCACGACCTTAATGATCTTTAGTAGTTGCGGATGCTTGCTAGAGGTCCAATCATAAGTGCATATGATCCAAGTAGAGAAAGTATGTTAGCTCATGCCTCTACCTCATGTAAAATTACAAGACTGATTACCAGTACTTGTTATCGATTGCCTAGGGACCAATAACTTTCTTGTTGACACAAACCCTTTTACTAAACACCTAACTTTTATTATCTTGCAAAGTACTCGTAGTTTTATTCTTGCAAAATAGTTTCATACTTGTTCTAGATAAAGTAAACATCAAGTGTCCGTAGGGTTGTATCGGTGGTCGATAGAACTTGTTGTATTGTCCGTAGAGTTGAAAAATATTTGTTCTACCTTTAGCTCCTTGTTGGGTTCGACACTCTTATTTATCGAAGAAGGCTACAAATGACCCCCTACACTTGTGGGTTATCAAGACCTTTTCCTAGTGCCGTTGCCGGGGAGTTATAGAGTGGGGTGAATATTCTCGTGTGTGCTTGTTTGCTTTATCACCAAGTAGTTTTTATTTTCTGTTCTAAGTTGTTCTCTATCTTTAGTTATGGATATGGAACACGAGACATCAAAACAATTAGTTGTACTTGCTACTCATGGAGATGGGGAACCTCCTAAAAGCCTCGATGCTCGTTATGTGAAAAATATTATGCACTACTTTGATAATCCTGAGAAAACCCCATTAAACATGATAATGGGAGTAACGTTGGATCAACGTGAGTACTTTAGGGATTATCGCTTGACTCATAAAGGGAAATTGTTATGGGGTCAAATTCATATGTTGCATCGGTATGCTCGGAAGCTGTGCTTGAGATATGATTATACTTGTTGCTCTAGGATGAATGCTCTACATCTCCCCTTTTCATGCAAATTTAATGATAATGAAATCTTGGCTTCTTATGCTAATGTATATATGATTATTATGATGTGGAACGAATAGAAGAATTTGTTGCTTTTAAGGGTGCTTATGAAATTGAATCTTTGTTTGAAAGGTTTGAAGATTTTGATGATTCAGTTTATAGACCTGAAATTTTTGCTATCCTTAAATGTTGCTATATGACAATTATAAATTCAATTCCGATATTGATGCATTTATTGAGAATGTCTCCGCTGTCCAAGAAGAGACTAATATTTTGTAGGATTCTATGGAAGAAGAAATTGATGAAACTGTGAGCTCGTTAGATGAAAAAGATGATGAGAAGAGTGAAAAACAAAAGGAGGAAGAGTGGATTAGCTACCCGTGCCCACCTTCTAATGAGAGTAACTCTTCAACTTATACATTGTTTAATTTCCCTTCGTTCTTACCGAAGGATGAATGCCATGATAATTGCTATGATCCCGTTGGTTCTTTTGAAATATCCCTTTTTGATGAACTTGATGCTTGTTATGCTTGTGGCCAAGATGCCAATATGAATTATGCTTATGGATATGAACTTGCTATAGTTCCTTATATTAAGAATGAAATTATTGCTATTGCACCCACACATGACATTTCTATTATCTTTTTGAATTCTCCCAACTACACTATATCGGAGAAGATTAAACTTATTAAGGATTACATTGATGGGTTGCCTTTTACCATTGCACATGATGATTTTGATGAATATAATATGCATGTGCTTGCTGCTCCTACTTGCAATTATTATGAGCGAGGAACTATGTCTCCACCTCTCTGTGTTTGCAACACGATAAAATTGCAAGAAACTGCTTATGCTATGTATTGGCCTTTACTTGATGTGCATCACTACAAAAAAATACACTTCCGTGATGATATGTGTATGTCAAAGTAGGTCAAGTTTTGTGTCATGCATGTACATCCATGACAAATTTATGACAGAATGAAGATAGTCATACATGTGTTGTCGTAGAAGTGTTCCATGACATTACCAAAATTATCATCACGGAAGTGTCCACTTCCATGACGATAAATCGCGCATCATAGCAGTGATTTCGTCAAGGGTGACCGACACGTGGCATCCACCGTAACGGGACGCTGTTAAACTATCGGGGCCGGTTTTGGATCTGATAACCCGTTAATAGCCCGGACCAATGGGAATTTTCCACGTGTAAAATTCTCATTGGCCGGAGGAAACACGTGTTGGCTCAACATTCGGACAGATGTCATCCACTCATTGGACAGGAGGCGCCTATGATACGTCGACACGTGGCACGACCCAACAGAGGCCCATTACGGTGAAAAGGCCGGCCCGTTTAACTTGGTCAAAAGGTACGGGCCGGCCCACGGAAAGCATGTTAATGGCATGTTCGTATATAGCCCATTTACGGCCCGCTTACTACCGGCCCGTTACGGCCTATCGGAATCAAGCCTAGTAGCTTCATCTGGGCCATCAAATATGATTCCAACCAGTTGTAACTTCCGGCCTATGCATTGCCCATGATGTCTTTCGGCCCATATGAGGCCCTCTGTAACTCTCAGCCCATTAAAGGCCCGAGATGAAACTGGCTCATAATGAATAGTGTATCGTTTTATACCAATTAATGGCCCATTATTCCGTCGGTCGTTTCCACCCCATGTTAACTTTCGGCCTTCTAAGGGCCAATTTATTCTTGGGCTCATTTCTAGAATTCGGTTAGATATGGTCCGTTACTGTCGTGTTTCATTTGCGGGCCAAATACAGCCCGTGGTTACATTCGGCCCGTTTGTGGCTCGTTAACCTATTGGGATGTTTTCATAGCATTATCAAATACGACATATTAACGGCCCGTTATGGTCCACGAATAGTACGGCCCATGTCTGGCGAAATGATTATGCGCCCTGTAGAAGGCCCATGGATCCTGCGGCCCGTAGAAGACCAATGGATCCTACGGCCCGTAGAAGGCCCATGGATCATACGACCCGTAGAAAGTCCATGGATCCTACGACCCGTAAAAGGCCCATGGATCCTACGGCCCATAGAAGGCCCACGGATCCTACAGTACGCAGGAGGCCCATGGTTACAACAGTCCGTGTGTTTCCATGATTATTGTGGCCTAGTTACCAAAACTAGGTTATTGTGGCCACTAAAAAAACAAGGAAAAAGAACTACAATGACTACAAGAAACAACTAAAAAAGACAATAAATAAGCAAGAAACTAACGCTAGCCTATTACATCTATTACACATATTGCATCCACTAGGGATCAAAGTTCGCCACCAGTGCAAATATAGGGAACAAAGCGGCATATTACATACACTGGCCATCAAAATTGGCCACCAGTGCAAATAAACGCATTAGCAAAACAAGTCCATAACTGAAACAACTTCAGAAGAGCTCAAGAAACATTATTCTGGATATCCACCATGCTGGCAATAAGCTTAGCAAGCTTATTAGCTTTGTCCTGTTTGGCGCTAAAATCCTCCAACGCTTGCTGTTGCACCAGAAAGTATGCATCTGAATGCTCCAGGGATTTCCGCAGTCCTTCCGCTTCTTGTCGCAGCACAGCTGATCGATGTCTTTCAGCTTGTAGTTGAGACTCAAGAAACCGAACTGATTCAGACATTGAGTTTTAATAGCTTATGCAAGCGGTAGTGGCCAGTAACTCAAACAGTAAGCCATGACAGGACTTTGGGGTTGCCTCACTGTCTTCAAGATAGTTTTCCTTAGCTGTTGTATCAGCTTTGTTGGAGACCAACAAGGATGTCTCACGATCCTGAACCTTATCTACATTACTTCCTTTATCATTGCTTAATAAGGCACTCTTCCCCAATATTCTGTCAGCATTCTAAAAGAAGAAACAAGCAGACACATAACAGGTCTAGCATGTACTAGTATATGAAACTCATTTCAGTGAACCAGATCATTAGTAAGGTGGACAAGATTAAACTACCAAGTCTTCTATTGCCAAGTAGTACATTATAAAAGCATCAAACAAACATATATCTATGTCCTATGGTCACTGCATTGTCTTGCCAAATCAAAATAGAGACACGGTTCAAATCATATCAGTTCAAGAGAAAGCTGCACTGAAAGAATATAGAGCGTGGGAAACTAAACGGCACAACAAGATTTCAGATGGGTACCACGGGTCTACATGTACAACAACACTATTGGCCCTATTATGATGCTAGTAATGTGCATGATATGAGAAGTCAACTGTATACACAATTGAAATTGAAATCAACAGAGCTATTTATAAGAGCAAACCTATTAAAGAAACACGCGTAAGCATACCTATTGTGTCATTGGAGTTTCCGTTGGATAGTTCAATTTAAAAATAAGTTTGTATGAGTAAATACAGTGATACAAGAGCAAAGCAATAAGCACGATAGCAATGGAATCTTAAATGAGAACAATTGTTCTTCAGGTTTAAGCACTATTTCTACATGAACAGAGTACAGTAAGAGGCAAGCATATAGTACTTCAAATAAAATGAGCTCATGGACCTTACCACATTCTTGGTTCGGGACCAGTAAAGAACAAGGCGTTCCCAGTGAAGTACGTAAGGGAATTTGATGAGTTTCTTTGCCAGTGAAGTACGTTTTCTTCAGGTAATTCCGATACTGCCACCAAGAATTCTTGAAGATAGCAGAGGTATTAGCACAGGTTACCTTATCCTGAGTTTCCAAATCGGTCCTTCTCTATAGAGAAAAATGGGAAATTTTTCTGTATTATAACCATCATGGAGGTAGAATGTATGGGACAAAGCAAAGCAATTGCCATGAATATCATTACTTACACATAACTCCTGGAAAAACACCTGCAACTGGCATTTTCCTTCATCTTCAGTATAATATTTCCATGATGGGAATATACGCACATAGGATTTAACAACATCAAATGCGATAGATGCTAAACTATGAATGGTTGGTTGTGCTTCCTCCACAGGAATAGGTGTACTAACTGGTGGAGTTGGGGTTCGCCGTGGTAGTACTGGCGCTTTGGGCACTGGGGCTGCCTTACTAACTGCTATTGTTTGGGAGCTCCGTGGTGGAGATGGTGTTGTGTCAACAGGAACTGGGTTACTATCTGTTGGGGTTGGGGTTAGATTGGGTGAAGCTGGTTCTCTGTCCATCGCAGTAGGGGTAAAATCTGCAAGAGTCTGGGTTATGTGTGGTAGGGCTGGTTCTCGTGCATGTACAACCGGGGTGCTATCTCCACCAAGAGGTAGCACTGTTTTATTTGGAGACCGTGTTTTTACTCCACTAGAAACTGCCATCACCCGCTCCAATTCAAATGGCTGATAAACAGGAAACATAATTGAATGTACAGACATTGTATGAGAGACAGATGCAATAGATAGTGTGGAAAAAAGAGGGCATTAAATAATTGACATGTATATTGTTTAACTAAAATGGATAGCATGACATAATTTCACATATATGATGTCTATCTAAACTGGATAGCTTTGAATAACATAATTCAAAGATATGATGACTAACTAAACATGATCGCATGACATAATTCACATACATGTTATCTAAGTAACCATGATCGCATGATTTAATTCACATATGTGATTTATATGCTAAGCGGAGGGCATTCGCATATATGATGTCTGAACTATGAACGTGGTGTTGAATATTGTGTATATGATGTCTAAACTATGCAATACAAGACACCATATGCATGATATGAGAAGTAGAACCGTGCCAAGTTAGAGCATACACCTCGGTGGGGGAATAGGACTAGTCATCTGTCTCTGAATCCATCTTTGAAGAGCTATCGGGACCCGGCAAGAGATCTGCTTCGACAGGTAGCACTGTCTGCTCTTAAGGCCTTATTTTAACTCCAGATTTTTCCATCACCCACTCAAATGGCTGATTCACATGAAGAGTTGTTTGTTTAACGTACAAACATTATCGACAAATGGAAATTTAATGAAGAAAAGGATGGGCTAGATATCATTCAAATATATGATGCCTGGTTAAACAGGATGGCATTGCATAATTCCCATATATGATATTGAAACTAAACATATGGCATTATAGAACATGTCTAAACTAAGCAGATGACATATATGATGTCGAAAGTAGGCACTGCAAGGCAACATATGCATGATATGACTATCATCATGCCAAGTAGGAGCAAACACCTTGGGGGGTAAATAGGAGTGGTCAGCTGCGTGTGAATCCGCCTCAGAATAGATATCTTCCTCTGGATTACACTCTGGAGAGGGGGAAAGGTTTGCCATTGAACCTACCATGGAGCGATGTCTGCATGACATTGTATTGCCGTGCAAAACTCTTCTCTTTTTCTCTACATGTTCAGCAGGACTGTGTACAATATCTGACATGCATACAAAAAAATATAGTGAGATTATGTAAGGAGAGCATGCAGAAATCTAGAGTAATGGTAACAATCTAGAGTAATGGTAACAACTAGTGGATGGATCCAAAAATAATGATAGCAGGCTTATGATTGCTTTAATTTAATAAAAAACAGATGATGATTGCTTTACTATTTGTTTCCCAGCCAAGATGAACAACATAGGCATACCCTAGGTGAACCAGATATTAGACAGAGATACTATTCATTGCTACCTCGATATGTGCCCCACAACTAATTTAGAACTCAAGTTTGAACATCAATTTGGACCTGACTTTGAGTCTAAGAGGTGAACAGGACAGTAAAGTAGCAGGTAATATTAAGCAATGCATAACATAAGTAGAAACAAAAGAGTGTGACCTCTCTTGTGGACCCGTGTACTCCTTAGGTTCATCTGCTGAGTCAATGATGGTGATGCCGTTGCGGTGGGTGCCTGCAGCAGGGAAGGGGATCTGAGGCGGCGAAAGATGGTCAGGAGTCGTGATGTCTGGTTTGGTGGATGCTTCTGTCGATGGAGCAGCTCAGGTGAGGTGGACGACATGACGGCAGGAGCAGGACAAACCACACAAAGTTTTCTTTGACACCTACCTGTAACTGACGTAATTCTGCAGACTAAGGCATAGCCTAGTGGTTGGAAGGGGCTGATGCCTTCCCACCCAAGTTCAAGGCATGGTACTTGCAATTTGGGGTTGTTGAGTCTTTCTATCAAAAAAAAACTGACGTAATTCTGTAGGGCTCATATGGCTTGCATGATTCTAAAAACGCGGGGATAGGAGGAAAAACACCAGAATAGGATAGGAATGCACATGGGAAAGAGAGAATTTGTGAACACATGACTTCTGTCAACTTGGGTGTTTGGTTCACAGGAAAAGGAGGAGCAGAGGAATGCAAAGAAACATTGCCAAAATAAAGTGAAACCATATGAAAGTGTGTACAGTTAGAATGTTATTCTGCCACTAATGCACTTGGTCTTGTTTTCATGCATATGATTTTGAAAAGTAGGTCTAGGTGGATGTTTTGCTCCATTCCTTTCAACAAAATGCATGAATAATTGAATAATAGAGTGCCATAGAAAAATTTCCTATTGCTATGTCTTTCTGTTGAACCAAAATAGCCCTAATGGATCAACATGAATGTAGAGTAATAAGTGATGCAACAAGTGTACAACCTCTTTGTAGTAGTCATGTCGACCTCAGCATCATTGGGTTGGTAGCTGAAGAAGTTGAGGCAGAGGTGGCTGTCGAAGGTCTGGAGGAAGATCTGAGGAATATGTAGACGGCGTCCAGGGCACTGCTCTGTTATGATGGATCGTTCCGTCGTTGGAGCAGCTCCAGTGAGCCGTAAGACGTCAAGGCTAAAGCAGCACAAGACATACATCATTAATCTCAAGTGGGATTCTAATAGCATCTCCAATAGATGATGTAAAATGCATTACCAAAAAGTGATAGATGTAAAATTTACATCACCAAAAACCACCTGACTACAACAGATGAGGTAAAAACTATTGACTCTGAAGTTAACTATCGAAACTGAAATTTACTGTGGAATCTGAATGCTACTGTCGAAACTGAATGCAATGGTAGCAGAGAGGAACTTCACATGGGATAGTTTAGGGAGGGCATGTAGTTCATCTTCAACCTGCACCCCCCTGAGCCGCCAGCCACCACCGACCGAACCCCGCGCCGCCTCGCTGCCCCGAAATAACTCCCCACCGCTGGTCCATCACCCCGAAACAACTCCCCACCACCGGTCCGCCGCAGCCTCGCCGCCCCGAAAAAACTCCCCACCGTCGGTCCGCCGCCGTCCCAGCCAT
>NC_057806.1:114889835-114962124 GCF_018294505.1 Triticum aestivum
GGGTACCTCCCCGGCGCGCCCCCCTCCCCACTGCTGGTGGTTCTTCCTTAACTCCGGCGAGACCTACCACCCCCTGAAAATCGACTGACCCAAAAGTTGATTCAGTCGACTGAAGTGTAGCTAAATCTGAGCAGAGCAGCAGCACGAGCGAGGGGGAGAGCAGCAGCGCAAGCAAGCGAGCGAGAGCCGGAGCAGCAACAGCAGCGCGAGCGAGCGAGAGCTCAGGCAGCAGCAGTAGCAGCGCGAGCGAGCTACGGAGAGCCGGAGCAGCAGCTGCTGGGCGAGCGAGCAAGCGAGCGAGAGCCGGAGCAGCAGCAGCGCGAGCGACAGCCGGAGTAGCAGCAGCAGATCCGGCAGGTATGGATGCTGCCGCCGAAGGGGCCTCGCACTGGGGAGAGCCACCATGGAGATGTCGCCCGTGGCACTGGCTTCGAGGTAGCCGATCCATGGGGGTGCGGGATGGAGCACCGTCGGTGCTGGGAGGTCAAGTTAAGGAGAAGGTGCGATGCGATGAGTGTACAACCTCTTTGGTGGCGCCGAATAGGCCTCGGTTTCGTCCGAGGAGTCGGTGAGGATGATGTGGTTCCGGTGGAGCAGGTTAAGGCGGCACTGTGGGGATGGAGTAGTTGTGGTAGACGAGGCGATCGTCAGAGCAGCTCCTTGGAGTTGGAGGACGGGGCGGCTGAACCGGCGGGACGACGGAATGGGCGATGGATCCTCAACCGGGGAGGCGGATGAGGGACGTCGAGCTGTTGCGGCGGACGACATCGTCGGGGAAGAGGCTTCGGCTGGGCAGCGGTGAGGTGGCGGACGGAGGAGGGTGGGGTTTCGCGGCTGGAGCGGAGAGGTTACGAGAGCCAGATTTCGAATGGCGAAAAGGAGGCGATGGGAGGGGGAACTATGACTTAGGGACGTGCTTGTCCAAAATGTAGGGTGTGTTATAAAAGTACCCCCCACCGATTTGAACTAGCGGCCCTTTTGGCTCAGGGTTAGAAGGGGGATTTCGTGTGTCGGGATTTGGCAGCTGAAGGGAGTTTTCGCGCGCGTTGTAATTTCGGGATAGCAAGGCGCGGGTTGTGAAGGCGCCAGTTTTGGGAGCACGATATCTGAATTTTTGGGATATAACAAGGTGCGGGTTGGATTTTAGGGACAAGCCTAACATGCAATATTGTACTTGTACGTACCAAATCAATTTGCACTTCCCTCAATGAAAAAATACGAAAAAATAAAAACTATTCACACCACACAAAGAGAGAGCCTTGTCCCATTTTTACTATACAAATGCTATTCAAAGCTACACAAAGAGAGAGTATGAATCCATGTTATGTACAATTAAATTTTTTCACTGGTTGTATAATGCATGTAATCTACTCATACCAACATTTTAGTGCATTCCAAATGTTTCTACTACCGCTGCAATTCAAACCGAATTTGAATTCGTTTCTCTATTTCAATAAGAATCTACAATCATGATTCTTTCCAACTTCAACCATCAGTCATGTATTACCTTAACAACACACCACATGATTACTATAGAGATAGATATGAAGTATGTGTACTATATGAACTCGAATTCAATCTTTTGAATACACTAGATGTTGATTCCAAATAATAGTACATTTGATGTACTAACTATATATTCATAATCTAATCCATGTTCCATACGTACACCGTGTTTATCACACAAAGTATAGTGCCCCGCCCCCTACACTATGACAAGTATTTAGCCCTGAGCTACAAAAGCCACACATTAGCCCAAATTATAATCAATGTTCTATATATTATATGTAGTACTAGCAAGATGCCCATGCGTTCCACGGAACATCAACATGATCAAGGGGAGGCCTTATTTGCAAATATCGTGAGGGGTGTGGGTATCTTTTTTCAAAATTCCCATAGTTTCCTTCCTATCTGTCAGATATAAATTGGACGGCATATATTGCGGGATGGCAGGCACACCATCATCAACAACTCTGTTTTTTTATAAGAGTAGAGATAAAATATATTATATGTAGTATAACATGTTCATAACCACACCATGTGTATCACCGTTATATATATTCACGCATGTGTTGGTTTAAAACACTATGATAAATTCTTCAAATATCTGAATTCGCTTTTTATAATGAATTATGATCTCTATTCGTCTTTTACACCCACACAATCCTCTTATCTTTGTAGCTAGCGCTAACTTTCTCTCGTGCATGCACATGCCCGCATCCCTCTCACCCTCCCTGAGCATTCTCTAGCTCCATCATGCAAATTCGTCTTTTCACTTTAGGTCGTTCACCCACGGTGTGTGTAGGCCCCCCCCAGCTCCTTTATGGCACACATCGACCGATATGCCTCTCTAGCCACGTGTGCCTACCAGAAACACAAGCTTCCCCTCTTCTCTTCTCACCATCCATGCCTCACTCCCACCACTCTTTTCATCAATCTCGTACTCGCACACTCCTTCCCCCTCGATATAGTATGCCTCTCGCACCACCTCTTAGATGCATCACTCTCTCTCTATCCTTCTCCCCTAGCCTTATTTTCCTCTAAGACATAGATGCATGTATACCGATCGATCTCCCTACATATACCTAGGTCGACTTTAACTATTTTACCCCCACCCATTGATTGATGTACCTCACAAGTTATGTCTCTCCTTTCTCTGACAGAGGACGATTGATCTTCCTATGTAGTTATGCCTGCTTACCATAGCCATCTCGTCCCCCCTCATCATTCGTGCATGCCTCCTAACCCGTCTCTCACACGCACATGCACAAACAGGCAGCCATCCCCTTTCTTATTGATATTGCAGGCGTGCCCTCCGTTTGTCTAGCAAGCCTCTCCCACCATTTGTTAGAAGCATCTCCACTTCCACCCCCTCCAACACTCTAGATCTGTCTCTCTCCCAACCTTATTCCTCTCCCACACATATGCATGGATGTCGATCGATCTCCCTTAATACATAAGGTAGGCCTCTCTCCTCCTCCACACATATACCAGCCATTGTACCTCTATAGTTAATAAGGCCTCCCCCCACCACACACCGATAGTCGAGCATTGTAGGTAGGTATCCATGCCACAGAGACAAACTGCACCTGTCCCCTCTCACGTTCCAGTAGGCCAGCCACCCTATATGTTGGACGTGGGCACACACAAATTCGACGGCACTCTTTATCGATCATGCGCGCGCGCACACACACACATCATCATCCCTCTCTTCGATTCTATGGATACCTCAAGCCGATGATACCACCACTCTCTTCTCGTGATTGCCCCCTCTATATATATGATATATCCAGGTATCCATTTTCACACACATTGCATTTGTTACATTTTTTGATTGACACCCCCCCAAAAAAACACTCACGAACCCACACACTATATGTCTCTACGTTTGTATCTCTCTCACGTAACCCCACGTAGGTGGTGTACGTACATGAAGAGAATAGGTGCACGTACTCACGCTTTGTGCCCAACCACACCCGCGTGGGGTACACGGTGGAGCTCATTTCTGTACGAAATGGCAGCCCATGTGCTAATTTTAATGTGTGTAACGGTTGTTTACCTACGGAGGTCGTGTACCACGCGTGCACGAAACAAAGTTTGACTTGATGCATTGGCGCGTTATTTTTAAATAAAGTTATATCGTTCAATGGCACGTGCACAAAGTATAAAACGATTTTTATGGAGAAATAGGTAGTCTGCTCCACTATATACAATGGAGCCTGCCTGCCTGGGTTTGTCTCTCTTCAGAGTATCTCACATAAGGCGGCGGTGGCCTCTCTCTCTCTCACCATTGGTCACTTATCCGGCCGCATCCCGTCCACCGGCGGAAAGGGAGGATGTGCATCATTTCTCCGTTCGACGGCGCTGAGGCAGCACGTCCTGATCTGCGGTACCCGCTGTTCTCTCTGACCAAGCTCCGGTGCGGTAGGGCCTACGCCACCTGCTCGCTTTCGCGGTATGGGCAGATCCTGCTCGCTGCCACTCACCTAGTTACATCCCGACGACCCCCAGTATCCCCTCCGGCCTTGCTCCACTACCCGTCTTCCCACATCGCTGCATGTGGATCTAACATAGTTTTTTGCCCAAAACGTAGCTCGTCCGGCATACTTTCCGCATTGCAATCTCGTCCTCACACCATTTTAGACAAACACAACCGAGCTATTATGTTCCCTTAGGACATGGAATATGCTTCTTTTTTGTCGTCGCATGTGTCATCAACTGTTATTGGCTAGTAATTGTTTCCTTTCTACCACTTTTTTGCAAACAGGGCTATCCATTTCACCTCATTGCTATTGCGACCTTTTGGTGAACTACACAAATCACTTTTTTCTAAAGAGTGTTTTGTGCATTTGTACTAAAATGTCACACGGGCAATGTCTACATTTCAGTGCGATTGCACAAAGGGAGATTGGTTTTGCTCTATCCTCCTCATCAAACTCTGAGCCTAATCTTCTCCAACTAGTTAGTCTCAAGAGAGACTACAAAGGTGACCGGCTTCTATTTGTGTGTTTATTGTTTCATCAGCAGTCCTCTATTATCGTAATCACACTTAATATCTTTGGAACAGGGGCGCTCAGCTCTATTTTAGTGGAACTGCACAAAATGATCATAATGTTGCATTCTCCAGACAGCTACTTTTTTCCCAACATGCCTCGTTGATTTAGACAGAGCTGGGGGGGACGTTCCTGCCAATGAAAGCATGGATCAATTTTAATTTAACACCTTCTCACAACTTTGTCTTCAGTTGTGATGTAAATATTAGCTCTGATATGCTAATCATTGAGATGCATTAGCAAGGAAGTTAGCTCTTTATTATTTCTGAAAGAGCATCGATGGCAAGACACATGAAATAAAAGCTGAAAGCTCAGAGCATTGTAAAATTTCATGTCGCTAGAAAATTATTTGTATAGTATGTCAATTATGTAAACAAATGTTGGAATCTTGATAGCATTGCTAGAAGCCTCTTCAGCATCCGGGTCCATGTGCCATGCACAAAATTATACTTCCTTCGTTCCTAAATATTTATCTTTTTACAAATTTCAAATGGACATATTTTAGAGTGTAGATTCACTCAGTTTGCTTCATATGTAGTCACTCGTTGAAATCTCAAGGAAGACAAATACTCCGTAGTATATTTAAGAACAGAGGGAGTAGTGCACAACTGCATGGGAGACTCAGCCCGGTTGTTGCGCCGCACTAATAGTGAGTAGTAATGAGCAGTCAAATCATAAGCCCCACCATTCCCACTGTAAGTTGCTCGAAAGAAGCAACCATTAAGACGCTCTAAAGTCTCTCTGGTGATGGAAATGCATGGAGAGAAATGCATCAGGATGAAGTGCGCCCTGTAAACTGTGACGGAGGGAGGAGTAGTATGAGGCCTTGTTTGGATCACCGTTTCTCTTTTGAATACACTTGTAAAAAATAAACACATGCGCCCGTCGTTTCAATTCCGGCTGGAATTTGCACAGTGGCCAGTAACTTACAGGTGTAAGTTATACGCCTTCGTATTGAAATACAACCATTCCAAGCATGGGCTGAAGGTGCAAAACCAAGTACGCGTATGGCCAGTCGATTAATGCATGCACTTCCTCTTGGCATATCAATGACATGTGGGACCGGAGTGTGAGCAAACCGATCTAAATTGATGGCAAAATTGCTGACCCGCCGTTCCTTGCGAGAGATGAGGAGCGAGAACACACAGACGGACTCGCACGGAGGCCAAGATATATTCGAGCATGGTTGATCGATATCATCATTACGTGTTCGATGTTTTTTAACACTACCATTGGGCTACCGTTTTCCGCCCTTCCCTCGAATAAATGTGTACTTTATTAGAGATTAAAATAAAATAAGAGTACATACGCTCCACCATGCGGTTCTAGTATTAGTACTACTCGTACAACTATAAACCTTGGGCTTGGCTCTTCGCCTCTTCATGAAGTTGAACAATGATGGCACTCCGCATGTTGGGTACTATAGTGTATGCTTGTGGCAATCTGACACCAAATGAACTGCTGCATGTCCACCGCCTGGGCGAGGGTAGGTTGCATTAGTCAAAAGGTGTAAGCGAGCTTCACCTTGTCCTGCAAGCTTCTCCTCGTTCTGTGAGTTGACGGGACACACCAAAAAGTAGTGCTAGTCCATACTCCCTCCTTTTCGGTTAATATGGCTTAATCTTTTTTGCGGGTAAATGAGTGAGCTTTATTCATATATAAGCATTCTTAGGATGATAAGCCAAGAGACTAGTCACTAGGAAGCGAGGTACCGCGCAAAAAAAGAAGAAGGAAGCGAGGTGTTTCATCAAGCCAGCTCTCATCCACATTCAAAGTGCAGCAAGCACGGTTCGCAAAAATATGCGCCGCAAGGTTTGCTGACCTGTTTACATGCTGAATAACAAAAAACAAGGAAATACTATCGAGCGCTCCTATTTGTAGAAGGATCTGAGCCAGAATTAAGCGAGAATTGTGGCGAGTGTTCCATGCAATCAACTTCCATTATCACATGCGAGAACCCTCGAAGATAACCAAATGTGTTGAAGATTGCTTTATCACATTTTTAAAATATAATAAGAGTGCAGACGCTCCTCCATCTGGCTCCTAGTATAGTATAGTACATACCACCATTATTGTTTGACTTCCGAAAGAGGCGAAGAGCCAAGCGCAAGGCTAGCCATATAGGGAGTAACATAAGTAGGAGTACCTCCTTTTCTTTATTCTTGAAACAACCACACACGAATATTGGACGGTAGCAGCACAGCAACTGAATCAAAAATCAAAACCTTCCCGCCCGGCGCCAGCTAAGCCCACCTCTCCACATTGATGGCAAGTCAGGGCGACACGACCTCTCACTGCTTCCGCCGTTGAAGCGGCGCGCCGACCGAGGGCACCGCCCGCTGCACGCCCGGCATTTCAGACTACACATACTTTGTGAGACAAAAGGTGGGGCCATTATTGATGATATAGTAAACTTTGCGCTTGGTTGTTCGCCTCTTCGAGAAGTCGAACAATAATACTAGTACTAGTATAGTGTATGCTTCTGGCAATCTGACACCGAATTAACTGTTGCACGTCCACTGCCTGAGCGAGGGAGAGCTTGCATTAGTCAAAAGTTTCTCATTGTCCTACAAGCCACCACGTGCAAGCTTCTCCCGTCCTGCAAGCTTCTCCTTGTTCAGCAAATTGACGGGACACAACAAAGTAATGCTAGTCCATACTGCCTCCTCTCCGGTTAATATGGCTTAATTTCAAACGAGATAAATACACTATTTGTCACTGTATATTTGTAAAAAGACTGTCAGTGGACTTCATAATACGCTCATTGCGCTCAATATATACATTTTCCGGTGTTTATATGGTCACTAGCTCACCCTGGCTGTGAGTTTGGACGAATACCGGAGTATCGGGGGGTTACCGGAACCCTGGGGAGTGTAATGGGCCTCATGGGCCTTAGTGGAGAGAGGGAGGAGCGTCCAGGGCAGGCGGCGCGCCCCCTCCCCCTCTAGTCCGAATTGGACTAGGAAGGGGGGCGGTGCCCCCCCTTTTCTTTCCCCCTCTCTCCTCCTTCCTTCCCTCCTACTCCTACTCATGGAAGGGGTGGAATCCTACTCCCGGTGGGAGTAGGACTCCCCTTGGGGCGCGCCTAGGAGGCCGGCCTCCTCCACCTCCTCCACTCCTTTATATACAGGGGAGGGGGACACCCCATACACACAAGTTGATCATTGATCTCTTAGCCGTGTGCGGTGCCCCCCTCCACCATAATCCACCTTGGTCATATCGTCGTAGTGCTTAGGCGAAGCCCTGCACCGGTAGCTTCATCATCACCGTCATCACGCCATCATGCTGACGAAGCTCTCCCTCGAATCTCTACTGGATCATGAGTTCATGGGACGTCACCGAGCTGAATGTGTGCAGATGGCGAAGGTGTCGTACGTTCGGTACTAGGATCTGTCGATCGTGAAGACGTACGACTACATCAACCGCATTGTTATAACGCTTCCGCTTTCGGTCTACGAGGGTACATGGACAACACTCTCCCCTCTCATTGCTATGAATCACCATGATCTTGCGTATGCGCAGGAATTTTTTTGAAATTACTACGTTCCCCAACAGTGGCATCCGAGCCAAGTTTATGCGTTGATGTTATAAGCACGAGTAGAACACAAGTGAGTTGTGGGCGATACTAGTCATACTACTTACCAGCATGTCATGCTTTGATTCGGCAGTATTGTTGGATGAAGTGGCCCGGACCGACATTCCACGTACGCTTACGCGAGACTGGTTCTACCGACGTGCTTCGCACACAGGTGGCTGGCGGGTGTCAGTTTCTCCAACTTTAGTTGAATTGAGTGTGGCCACGCCCGGTCCTTGTGAAGGTTAAAACAACACATACTTGACGAAATATCATTGTGGTTTTGATGCGTAGGTAAGAACGGTTCTTGCTCAGCCCGTAGCAGCCACGTAAAACTTGTAACAACAAAGTAGAGGATGTCTAACTTGTTTTTGTAGGGCATGCTGTGATGTGATATGGTCAAGACATGATGCTAAATTTTATTGTATGAGATGATCATGTTTTGTAACGAAGTTATCAGCAACTGGCAGGAGCCATATGGTTGTCACTTTGTTGTATGAAATGCAATCGCCATGTAATTGCTTTACTTTATCACTAAGCGGTAGCGATAGTCGTAGAAGCAATAGTTGGCGAGACGACAATGATGCTACGATGGAGATCATGGTGTCGCGCCGGTGATGATGGTGATCATGACGGTGCTTTGGAGATGGAGATCGAAGGCACAAGATGATGATGGCCATATCATATCACTTATATTTATTGCATGAGATGTTTATCTTTTATGCATCTTATTTTGCTTAGATCGACGGTAGCATTATAAGATGATCTCTCACTAAATTGGTACAAGTGTTCTCCCTGAGTATGCACCATTGCGAAAGTTCGTCGTGCCGAGACACCACGTGATGATCGGGTGTGATAAGCTCTACGTTCACATACAACGGGTGCAAGCCAGTTTTGCACATGTAGAATACTCGGGTTAAAATTGATGAGCCTAGCATATGCAGATATGGCCTTGAAACACTGAGACCGAAAGGTCGAGCGTGAATCATATAGTGGATATGATCAACATAGTGATGTTCACCATTGAAAACTACTCCATCTCACGTGATGATCGGACATGGTTTAGTTGATATGGATCACGTTATCACTTTGATGAATAGAGGGATGTCTATCTAAGTGAGAGTTCTTAAGTAATATGATTAATTGAACTTTAATTTATCATGAACTTAGTACCTGATAGTATTTTGCATGTCTATGTCGTTGTTGATAGATGGCCCATGCTGTTGTTCCGTTGAATTTTAATGCGTTCCTAGAGAAAGCTAAGTTGAAAGATGATGGTAGCAACTACACGGACTGGGTCCGTAACTTGAGGATTATCCTCATTGCTGCATAGAAGAATTACATCCTAGAAGCACCGCTAGGTGCCAAACCCGCTGCAGGAGCAACGCCAGATGTTATGAACGTCTGGAAGAGCAAAGCTAATGACTACTCGATAGTTCAGTGTGCCATGCTTTATGGCTTAGAACTGGGACTTCAACGACGTTTGGAACGTCATGGAGCATATGAGATGTTCCAGGAGTTGAAGTTAATATTTCAAGCAAATGCCCGGATTGAGAGATATGAAGTCTCCAATAAGTTCTACAGCTGCAAGATGGAGGAGAATAGTTCTGTTAGTGAGCATATACTCAAAATGTTTGGGTATAACAATCACTTGATTGAACTGGGAGTTAATCTTTCCGGATGATAGTGTCATTGACAGAATTCTTCAATCACTGCCACCAAGCTACAAGAGCTTCATGATGAACTATAACATGCAAGGGATGGATAAGACAATTCCCAAGCTCTTCGCAATGCTAAAGGCTGCGGAGGTAGAAATCAAGAAGGAGCATCAAGTGTTGATGGTCAACAAGACCACTAGTTTCAAGAAAAAGGGTAAAGGGAAGAAGGGGAACTTCAAGAAGAATGGCAAGCAAGTTGGTACTCAAGTGAAGAAGCCCAAGTCAGGACCTAAGCCTGAGACTGAGTGCTTCTACTGCAAAGGGACTGGTCACTGGAAGCGGAACTACCCCAAGTATTTGGTGGATAATAAGGATGGCAAGGTGAACAAAGGTATATGTGATATACATGTTATTGATGTGTACCTTACTAATGCTCGCAGTAGCACCTGGATATTTGATACTGGTTCTGTTGCTAATATTTGCAACTCGAAACAGGGACTACGGATTAAGCAAAGATTGGCTAAGGACGAGGTGACGATGCGCGTGGGAAATGGTTCCAAAGTCGATGTGATCGCGGTCGGCACGCAACCTCTACATCTACGTTCGGGATTAGTTTTAGACCTGAATAATTGTTATTTGGTGCCAGCGTTGAGCATGAACATTATATCTGGATCTTGTTCGATGTGAGACGGTTATTCATTTAAATCAGAGAATAATGGTTGTTCTATTTATATGAGTAATATCTTTTATGGTCATGCACCCATGAAGAGTGGTCTATTTTTGTTGAATCTCAATAGTAGTGATACACATATTCATAATACGGAAGCCAAAAGATGCAGAGTTGATAATGATAGTGCAACTTATTTGTGGCACTACCGTTTGGGTCATATTGTTGTAATGAGTTGGGGAACGTAGTAATTTCAAAAAAAATCCTACGCACACACAGGATCATGGTGATGCAAAGCAATGAGAGGGGAGAGTGTTGCTACGTCCCCTCGTAGACCGAAAGCGGAAGCGTTAGCACAACGCGGTTGATGTAGTTGTACATCTTCACGATCTGACCGATCCAAGTACCGAACGTACGGCACCTCCGAGTTCAGCACACGTTCAGCTCGATGACGTCCCGCGAACTCCGATCCAGCAGAGCTTCACGGGAGAGTTCCCTCAGCACGACGGCGTGGTGACGGTGATGATGATGCTACCAACGCAGGGCTTCGCCTAAGCACCACTACGAAAAGGAGGGGGGCACCGCACACGGCTAAGAGATCAAGAGATTAATTGTTATGTCTAGAGGTGCCCCCCTGCCCCCGTATATAAAGGATAAGGGGGAGGAGGCCGGCGGCCAGGAGGAGGGCACGGTAGGGAGGAGTCCTACTCCCACTGGAAGTAGGAGTCCCTCTTTTCCTAGTTGGAGTAGGAGGGAGAAAGGAAGGGAAGGAGAGAGGGGGAAGGAAAGGGGGCGCAGCCCCCCCCCTCCTATTCCAATTCGTACTAGAGGGGAAGGGGGCACGCGGCCAGCCCTAGCCGCCCCTCCTCTTCTCCACTAAGGCCCATCTTGGCCCATTAAACTCCCCGGGGGGTTCCGGTAACCCCCCGGTACTCCGGTATATGTCTGAAACTCCTCGAAACCATTCCGGTGTCCGAACATAGTCCTCCAATATATCGATCTTTATGTCTCGACCATTTAGAGACTCCTCGTCATGTCCGTGATCACATCCGGGACTCCGAACTACCTTCGGTACATCAAAACACAAAAACTCATAATACAATCATCACCGAAACTTTAAGCGTGCGGACCCTACAGGTTCGAGAACTATGTAGACATGACCGAAACATGTCTCCGGTCAATAACCAATAGCGGAACCTGGATGCTCATATTGGCTCCTACATATTCTACAAATATCTTTATCGGTCGAACCGCACAACAACATACATTGTTCCCTTTGTCATCGGTATGTTACTTGCCCGAGATTCGATCGTCGGTATCCTAATACCTAGGTCAATCTCGTTACGGGCAAGTCTCTTTACTCGTTCCGTAATACATCATCCCACAACTAACTCATTAGTTACAATGCTTGCAACGCTTATAGTGTTGTGCATTACCGAGTGGGCCCAGAGATACCTCTCCGACAATCGGAGTGACAAATCCTAATCTCGAAATACGCCAACCCAACAAGTACCTTCGCAGACACCTATAGAGCACCTTTATAATCACCCAGTTACATTGTGACGTTTGGTAGCACACAAAGTGTTCCTCCGGTAAACGGGAGTTGCATAATCTCATAGTCATAGGAACATGTATAAGTCATGAAGAAAGCAATAGCAACATACTAAAAGATTAAGTGCTAAGCTAACGGAATGGGTCAAGTCAATCACATCATTCTCCTAATGATGTGATCCCGTTAACCAAATGACAACTCATGTCTATGGCTAGGAAACATAACCATCTTTGATTAACGAGCTAGTCAAGTAGAGGCATACTAGTGACACTCTGTTTGTCTATGTATTCACACATGTATCATGTTTCCGGTTAATATAATTCTAGCATGAATAATAAACATTTATCATGATATAAGGAAATAAATAATAACTTTATTATTGCCTCTAGGGCATATTTCCTTCAGTCTCCCAGTTGCACTAGAGTCAATAATCTAGATTACACAGTAATGATTCTAACACCCATGGAGCCTTGGTACTGATCATGTTTTGCTCGTGGAAGAGGCTTAGTCAACGGGTCTGCAACATTCAGATCCGTATGTATCTTGCAAATCTCTATGTCTCCCACCTGGACTTGGTCCCAGATGGAATTGAAGCGTCTCTTGATGTGCCTAGTCCTCTTGTGAAATCTGGATTCCTTTGCCAAGGCAATTGCACCAGTATTGTCACGGAAGATTTTCATTGGACCCGATGCACTAGGTATGACACCTAGATCGGATATGAACTCCTTCATCCAGACTCCTTCATTTGCTGCTTTCGAAGCAGCTATGTACTCCGCTTCACATGTAGATCCCACCACGACGCTTTGTTTGGAACTACACCAACTGACAGCTCCACCATTCAATATAAACACGTATCTAGTTTGCGATTTAGAATCGTCCAGATCAGTGTCAAAGCTTGCATCAACGTAACCATTTACGATTAGCTCTTTGTCACCTCCATAAATGAGAAACATATCCTTAGTCCTTTTCAGGTATTTCAGGATGTTCTTGACCGCTGTCCAGTGATCCACTCCTGGATTACTTTGGTACCTAATACATCTCCATCGTATCTACTTTTCCAAACACTTTTGCCCTTGTTTTGGACTCTAACTTGCATGACTTCAATGGAACTAACCCGGACTGACGCTATTTTCAGCAGACTTTCTATGGTGTTATTTATGTGCAAAAACAAAAGTTCTCGGAATGACCTGAAACTCCACAGAACTTATTTTTGGAAATAATAAAAAATATTGGCGAAAGAATCAAGGCCAGGGGGCCCACCACCTGTCCACGAGGGTGGGGGGCGTGCCTGCCCCCGTGGGCGCGCCTGCCCCCCTGGGCGCGCCCCCCTGCCTCGTGGGCCCCCTGTTGCTCCACCGACCTCAACTCCAACTCCATATATTCATGTTCCAGGAGAAAAAAACCAGAGAGAAGGATTCATCGCGTTTTACGATATGGAGCCGCCGCCAAGCCCTAAAACCTCTTGGGAGGGCTAATCTGGAGTCCGTTCGGGGCTCCGGAGAGGGGAATCCGTCGCCTTCGTCATCATCAACCATCCTCCATCACCAATTTCATGATGCTCACCGCCGTGCGTGAGTAATTCCATCGTAGGCTTGCTAGACGGTGATGGGTTAGATGAGATTTATCATGTAATCGAGTTAGTTTTGTTAGGGTTTGATCCCTAGTATCCACTATGTTCTAAGATTGATGTTGCTATGACTTTGCTATGCTTAATGCTTGTCACTAGGGCCCGAGTGCCATGATTTCAGATCTGAACCTATTATGTTTTTATGAATATATGTGAGTTCTTGATCCTATCTTGCAAGTCTATAGTCACCTACTATGTGTTATGATTCGGCAACCCCGAAGTGACAATAATCGGGACCACTCCTGGTGATGACCATAGTTTGAGGAGTTCATGTATTCACTATGTGTTAATGCTTTGGTCCGGTACTCTATTAAAAGGAGGCCTTAATATCCCCTAGTTTCCATTAGGACCCCGCTGCCACGGGAGGGTAGGACAAAAGATGCCATGCAAGTTCTTTTCCATAAGCACGTATGACTATATTCGAAATACATGCCTACATTACATAAATGAATTGGAGCTAGTTCTGTGTCACCCTATGTTATGACTATTACATGATGAACCGCATCCGGCATAATTCTCCATCACCGATCCAATGCCTACGAGCTTTTCACATGTTGTTCTTCTCTTATTTACTTTTCCGTTGCTACTGTTACAATCACTATAAAACCCAAAAATGTTACTTTTGCTACCGTTACCGTTACTTCCATACTACTTTGCTACTAAATACTTTGCTGCAGATATTAAGTTATCCAGGTGTGGTTGAATTGACAACTCAACTGCTAATACTTGAGAATATTCTTTGGCTCCCCTTGTGTCGAATCAATAAATTTGGGTTGAATACTCTACCCTCGAAAACTTTTTCGATCCCCTATACTTGTGGGTTATCAAGACTATTTTCTGGTGCCGTTGCCGAGGAGCATAGCTCTATTCTTTGAGTCACTTGGTATTTATATCTGCTGGTCATTATGAAGAACTTGAAAGACGAGAAAACAAAAATGTATCCCTCAACTACGAGGGGAGGTAAGGAACTGCCATCTAGCTCTGCACTTGATTCACCTTCTGTTTTGAGTAAGCTTGTGACACCTAAACTTGCTTCTGCTATTAATTCTGATATGTCGCATGTTATTGATGATGCCACTTCTGCTATGCATGATACTTATGATGAAACTACTTCTATGCTTGATACTACCGTGCCATTTGGTGAATTTCTTGATGAACAACTTGTTAGGCCTAGAGAGAATGAAACTATTGAAACTGATAATATTGAAGAAAGTGATGATGAAGACTCTCCCCTAATAAATATGAATTACCTATTGTTCCTGAGGGTTATGTTATGGATGAAGAAGCTGCTAGAGCTATTTTAGCTTGCAATGATAGATATGATCTTAAGAAGTTATTAGCTAAATGGAAGCAGCAATCTCTTAATGCTGCAATGAAACCTAACCCTGCTTTTGCTACTTCACCTATCTGTGTTACTAATAAGGATTATGAATTCTCTGTTGATCCTGGTATAATTACTTTGGTTGAATCTGATCCTTTTTATGGCTATGAATCTGAAACTGTTGTGGCACATCTTACTAAATTAAATGATATAGCCACCTTGTTCACTAATGATGAGAGAACTTGCTACTTTTATATCCTTAAAATATTTCCATTCTCATTAAAGGGTGATGCTAAGATATGGTTTAATTCTCTTGATCCTGGTTGTGTGTGTAGTCCCCAGGATATGATTTATTACTTCTCTGCTAAATATTTCCCTGCTCATAAGAAACAAGCTGCTTTAAGGGAAATATATAATTTCATGCAAATTGAAGAAGAGAGTCTCCCACAAGCTTGGGGGAGGCTTCTCAAATTACTTAATGCTTTGCCTGATCATCCTCTTAAGAAAAATGAAATACTTGATATCTTTTATAATGGACTAACCGATGCTTCCAAAGATTACCTGGATAGTTGTGCTGGTTCTATTTTCAGGGAAAGAAGACCGGATGAAGCTGAAATTCTATTGAATAATATGTTGACAAATGAAAATAATTGGACACTTCCTGAGCCAGATCCTGAGCCTATTCCTAAAGCAACTCCGAAGAAAAGGGGTGTTCTATTTCTCAGTCCTGAAGATATGCAAGAGGCAAAGAAATCTATGAAAGAAAAGGGTAATAAAGCTGAAGATGTTAAGAATTTACCTCATGTTGAAGAAATACATGGTCTTAATTTACTGCCTGTTGAAGAAATATATGATCTTAATTCATTACCTATTGAAGAAACACATGGTCTTGATAACCCGACACAGGTAGTAAAGGTAAATTCTCTCTATAGATATGATAAAGCTGAAATCCCTCCTACTAAGTTTGCTAGCCGATGTTTGGATGAGTTTGATAACTTTATGGTTAAGCAAGAAGATTTTAATGCTTATTTTGGTAGACAATTAAAACAAAATGCTTATATGATTTAACACTTGAGTAATTACATGGCTAATGTTAAAGGTGAACTTAAACTCATTAGTAAACATGATTCTATGGTTACCACTCAAGTAGATCAAGCACTTAAAGCTTAGAATGATTTTCTCAATGAATTAAATAGTTAGAATAATGATTATGTTATTAGAGTGGCTACTAGAACTGGTAAAATGACTCAGGAACCTTTGTATCCTGAAGGCCATCCTAAGAGAATTGAGCAGGATTCTCAAAGAAATAATTTAGATGCACCTAGTCCTTCTAAAAAGAAGAAAAAGAAAAATGATAGGACTTTGCATACTTCTAGTGAACCTATTGCTGAAACACCTGAGAATCCAAATGATATTTCTATTTCTGATGCTGAAACACAATCTGGTAATGAACATGAACCTAGCGATAATATTAAAGATGATGTTCATGATGATGCTCAACCTAGCAATGACAATGATGTAGAAATTGAACCTACTGTTGATCTTGATAACTCACAATCAAAGAATCAACATTATGATAAGAGAGACTTTGTTTCTAGGAAACATGGTAAAGAAAGAGAACCATGGGTTCAGAAACCCATGCCTTTTCCTCCCAAACCATCCAAGAAAAAGGATGATGAGGATTTTGAGGGCTTTGCTGAAATGATTAGACCTATCTTCTTGCGTATGTGATTAACTCATATGCTCAAAATGAATCCCTATGCTAAGTATATGAAGGAAATTGTTACAAATAAAAGAAAGATACCGGAAGCTGAAATTTCCACCTTGCTTGCTAATTGTACTTTTAAGGGTGGAATACCAAAGAAACTTGGAGACCCAGGAGTACCCACTATACCATGCTCCATAAAAAGAAATTATGTTAAAACTGCTTTATGTGATCTTGGAGCCGGTGTTAGTGTTATGCCTCTCTCTTTATATCGTAGACTTGATTTGAATAAGTTGACACCTACTGAAATATCTTTGCAAATGGCTGATAAATCAACTGCTATACCTGTCGGTATTTGTGAGGATGTGCCCGTTGTGGCTGCAAACGTTACTATTTTAACGGACTTTGTTATCTTGATATTCCCGAGGACGATAGTATGTCCATTATTCTTGGAAGACCCTTTTTGAATACTGCAGGGGCTGTTATTGATTGCAACAAAGGCAATGTCACTTTTCATGTCAATGGTAATGAGCATACGATACACTTTCCGAGGAAACAACCTCAGGTCCACAGTATCAATTCTATTGGAAAAATTCCATCAATTATTTCTAGAGGTTTTGAATTTCCTCTACCTATTGTCAAAAAGAAATATGATATCTTATTATTGGGGATGTGCATATCCCCGTTGAGGTAACATAGTGCTATTCGAAATTTCTCCGGTTCCATGTTATTCGGAATGAGTTTGTTAACAAGACTTGATCAACCTTGTTAGTGGATTCCTTTTGATGAGCATGAGATGGATGAAATTAGAAGGCACAACCTTCTGTACCGTTCTTTTAGTTTCTTTTATTTAGTTGAAATAAAGTAAAAATAGTATTTTCTGTCTGTTTTCTAAATTATCCGTGCAATATAAAAATACCCCGAAAATAAAAGTTCTCCAAATGCCCTGCCAATTTAATAAGATTTTTTTTGGAATATTTGAGAATATCTGGCATTGAAAACACAATAGGGAGAGCAAGCACCCGGCCACGAGGGTCCAGGGTGCGCCCCCTGCCTCGTGGGCCCATGGTGGCTTCCCTCCACTTATTCCTGCACCCACACACTTCTTCTTCCTCCCAAAAAATCACTATCCAGCTCAAGCACGAGTTCTAGCTAATTTTGCTGCGATTTTTGATCTCCTTGCTCAAAGCACCTTTCACAAAACTGCTCGGAGGGACTGTTCCTTGGTATGTGACTCCTCCATTGGTACAATTAGTTTTTGTTCTAGTGCTTTATTCATTGCAAATTTGTGCTGCCTAGGTGACCATGTTCTTGAGCTTGCATGTCAAATTTATATGGTTCCAAGTAGTTCTAATGCATGATATAGGCCCTAGGTACGTGTAGGAGTAGTGGCTATCAATTTTGTTGAGCTTGGTTCAATTTCATTTTGAGGTTACTAAAAATTTCAAAAAAAAATCAGAGGAAGAAATATGCTTAGTAAAATGTACCAAGGTGGTTCTTCAAGGAAACAAGGACCTGGGCTTTCAATGTGTGATGCTGATGATGAACCACCAAGGGATGCTCCAGTGTGGTCTTGTGAATGGCCTTCAGAAGAATTTATGGATCGAGCGGGAATCAAGGAAGAATTTAACGCACATTTGTGTAACACTGATCTTGTGAGCTTCGAGGCAGAAAAGTGCCGTCAGTACCACTATCTCACTAGTTCCTTTGTGAGGAGGTTTGAATTTTCATCTTCACGCAATTCTCAGACTGTCCTGTTTGATCTTTATGAAAATTCTTATACTATGGACTTATAGGATTTTACCACTGCTTGCAAACTTCCACAATGGGGTAGTCCTAGTGAACCTCACAAATCTGAATTTAGAGATTTTCTTGCTAGTATAATTGTGGGTGAATCTAGAGACATAACACAAGCTACCATAGGGAGTATTCATTTTCCTGCTATACATTATTTTTCTCTCTTCATAGGTAGGTGCATAAATGGTAAGGATGAAGCATGTCACATGTGTGTCCCTGACCTCAGTGTTCTTAGGAGTGATGTGTTAGGAGACAAACATTATAATTTAGGAGCCATCGTCGCATGTAGGTTGCATAATAATAAAATTAATGGAGATTTCTTTGGAGGAATTTATGCAAGCCGTCTAGCTAATTTTCTTGAGGTACCTATACGTGAGTATGATGTTGAGCTGCCTAATGTTTATTTAAATTATAATGCCATGGTTCATCATCGTTTTCTTGAGAGGAATGAGCAGTCCCTCCAGTATCGCTTAATCTTTGACAGATGTCGCGCTGTCCATATTACTCTCCCTGCTCCCGCCTTCTTTGATTAACAGGCAAAAGGAAGACATGTTATTACCAGAGAGGAGGCAAATGAGTACAAGAGGAGGGCGGAGGCAGCTTGCCGCCATGCTGCAGCTCAGGAGGCAATAGCTGCTGCATCTTAGTACGACCCCGGTTACAAATTTGGATATCCGCCAGGCCATCCGTGGAAATAAACCAACTTTGGCCAAAAGCCTAAGCTTGGGGCAGTACGTATTTCTCACCGACATTACATTTATGTTCACACACTCATTGCTAGATGTCGGTGCTCATACTGTTTCATTGTAATATCCATGCTAGTTTATTTTCTTTTCTCGCTTTCTTCTTGTGTGTTTAATAAACCTTGAGAAAAACCAAAAAAAATAGTTGTAGCTTTTAGCTAGTTTACTTTCATGCTGTAGTAGTAATAATTAAAAGAAAACCCAAAAATATTTCATGTTCTTCTTTTGCTTGTTGGGAGCTTTCCCGTGTAAATAGTTTTATTTCTTTTCTTTTCTTTGGGGGTCGATAGGAGATGACCATAATTAAATTGTTGAAGTGGCTCTTATATGCATTATTGTTGATTTACCCAAGAGCCCATATTGCCTTGTCTTCTCATGTTTATTGAATGCTTGCATATTCCAGCTTAGTCCAATGCACGTGCACTCTTATTATTTTCACATCGTTCGGTCGTGCAAGTTAAAGGCAATTATGACGATATATGATGGGCTGATTGAGATGAGAGAAGCTGGTATGAACTCGACCTCTCTTGTTTTTGTAAATATGATTAGTTCATCGTTCCTGATTCAGCCTATTATGAATAAACATGTTTGCAATGACAATTAGAGATTACAGTTGCTTATGCCATGCTTAATTAGCTAGGAGTTTATAATGGTTTACCTTCTGTGCCAACATGCTATTAAAATGGTTGTGATGTGGTATGATAGGGTGGTATCCTCCTTTGAATGATTTAAGTGACTCGACTTGGCACATGTTCACACATGTAGTTGAAACAAATCAACATAGCCTTCATGATATTTATGTTCATGGTGGATTATATCCTACTCATGCTTGCATCCAATGTTTATTAATTTTAATGCATGTACATGGCTGTTGTCGCTCTCTAGTTGGTCGCTTCCCAGTCTTTTGCTAGCCTTCACTTGTACTAAGCGGGAATACTGCTTGTGCATCCAATCCCTTAAACCCCAAAGTTATTCCAGATGAGTCAACTATACCTTCCTATATGCGGTATCTACCTGCCGTTCCAAGTAAATTTGTATGTGCCAAACTCTAAACCTTCAAATAAATATTCTGTTTTGTATGCTCGAATAGCTCATGTGTCAACCAAGGCTGTCCTTATCTTCCATGTTAGGCGGGTTATTCTCAAGAGGAGTGGACTCCGCTCCTCACTTACGAGAAAATGGCTGGTCACCGGGATGCCCAATCCCATGCTTTATGCAAACTAAATATAAATTAAATGCAAACAAAACTCCCCCGGGACCTTGTGTGCCAACATGCTATTGAGATGGTTATGATGTGGTATGATGGGGTGGTATCCTCCTTTGAATGATTTAAGTGACTTGACTTGGCACATGTTCACGCATGTAGTTGAAACAAAATCAACATAGCCTTCACGATATTTATGTTCATGGTGGATTATATCCTACTCATGCTTGTACTCAATTTTTATTAATTTTAATGCATGTTCATGACTATTGTCGCTCTCTAGTTGGTCGCTTCCCAGTCTTTTGCTAGCCTTCGCTTGTACTAAGCGGGAATACTGCTTGTGCATCCAATCCCTTAAACCCCAAAGTTATTCCATATGAGTCCACTATACCTTCCTATATGTGGTATCTACCTGCCGTTCCAAGTAAATTTGTATGTGCCAAACTCTAAACCTTCAAATGAAATTCTGTTTTGTATGCTCGAATAGCTCATGTATCAACTAGGCATGTCCATATCTTCCATGTTAGGCGGGTTATTCTCAAGATGAGTGGACTCCGTTCCTCACTCACGAAAAAATGGCTGGTCACCGGGATGCCCAGTCCCATGCTTTATGCAAACCAAATCAAAATAATTGCAAACAAAACTCCCCCGGGACTGTTGTTAGTTGGAGGCACTTGTAGTTTCGAGCAAGCCATGGATTGATGTTCGTTGGTGTAGGGGGAGTATAAACTTTACCATTCTATTTGGGAACCACCTATAATGTGTGTAGCATGGAAGATATCGCCATCTCTTGGTTGTTATGTTGACAATGAAAGTATGCCGCTCAAAATATTATTTATCTCTATTTAAAAATCAAGCTCTGGCACCTCTACAAATCCCTGTTTCCCTCTCTGAAGGGCCTATCTATTTACTTTTATGTTGAGTCATCACCCTCTTATTAAAAAGCACCAGCTGAAGAGCACTGCTGTCATTTGCATCCATTACTATTAATTTATATTGGGTATGACTATGACTGGATCTCTTTTACCATGAATTACAATGTTTAGTCACTCCTTGATCTTTAAAGGTGCTCTGCATTTATGTTTTGCGGTCTCAGAAAGGGATAGTGAGAAACCATCTTATTATATCATATTATGATTGTTTTGAGAAAGTGTTGTCATCCGAGATTTATTATTATTGCTCGCTAGTTGATTATGCCATTGATATGAGTAAACATGAGACCTAAGAGTTATTGTGAATGTGGTTAGTCATCATCTTTGCTGAAAACTTGAATGCTGGCTTTACATATTTACAACAACAAGAGCAAACAGAGTTTGTAAAAGTTTTTCTTTATCACTTTCAGTTTATCAACTGAATTGCTTGAGGACAAGCAAAGGTTTAAGCTTGGGGGAGTTGATACGTCTCCATCGTATCTAGTTTTCCAAACACTTTTGCCCTTGTTTTGGACTCTAACTTGCATGATCTGAATGGAACTAACCCAGACTGACGTTGTTTTCAGTAGACTTTCCATGGTGTTATTTATGTGCAGAAACAAAATTTCTCGGAATGACTTGAAACTCCACAGAACTTATTTTTAGAAATAATAAAAAATACTGGCGAAAGAATCAAGGCCAGGGGGGCCACCACCTATCCACGAGGGCAGGGGGCGCGCCTGCCCCCCTGGGCGCGCCCCTGCCTTGTGGGCCCCCTGTTGCTACACCGACCTCAACTCCAATTCCATATATTCGTGTTCGGGGAGAAAAAAACCAGAGAGAAGGATTCATCGCGTTTTATGATACGGAGCTGCCGCCAAGCCCTAAAACCTCTCGGGAGTGTTGATCTGGAGTCTGTTCGGGGCTCCGAAGAGGGGAATCCGTCACCGTCGTCATCATCAACCATCCTCCATCACCAATTTCATGATGCTCACCGCTGTGCGTGAGTAATTCCATCATAGGCTTGCTGGACGGTGATGGGTTAGATGAGATTTATCATGTAATTGAGTTAGTTTTGTTAGGGTTTGATCCCTAGTATCCACTACGTTCTGAGATTGATGTTGCTATGACTTTGCTATGCTTAATGCTTGTCACTAGGGCCCGAGTGCCATGATTTTAGATCTGAACCTATTATGTTTTCATGAATATATGTGAGTTCTTGATCCTATCTTGCAAGTCTATAGTCACCTACTATGTGTTATGATCCGGCAACCCCGAAGTGACAATAATCGGGACCACTCCTGGTGATGACCATAGTTTGAGGAGTTCATGTATTCACTATGTGTTAATGCTTTGGTCCGGTACTCTATTAAAAGGAGGCCTTAATATCCCTTCGTTTCCATTAGGACCCTACTGCCACGGGAGGGTAGGACAAAAGATGTCATGCAAGTTCTTTTCCATAAGCACGTATGACTATATTCGGAATACATGCCTACATTACATTGATGAATTGGATCTAGTTCTGTGTCACCCTATGTTATGACTGTTACATGATGAACCGCATCCGGCATAATTCTCCATCACCGATCCAATGCCTACGAGCTTTTCACATATTGTTCTTCGCTTATTTACTTTTCTGTTGCTACTGTTACAATCACTACAAAACCCAAAAATATTATTTTTGCTACCGTTACCGTTACTTCCATACTACTTTGCTACTAAATACTTTGCTGCAGATATTGAGTTATCCAGGTGTGATTGAATTGACAACTCAACTGCTAATACTTGAGAATATTCCTTGGCTCCCCTTGTGTCGAATCAATAAATTTGGGTTCAATACTCTACCCTCGAAAACTATTGTGATCCCCTATACTTGTGGGATATCAGTACCTCCCTCCTAAACTAATAGCAAGGCACACATCAGGTCTGGTACACAGCATTGCATACATGATAGAGCCTCTGGCTGAAGCATAGGGAACATCTTTCATTTTCTCTCTATGTTCTATAGTGGTCGGGCATTGAGTCTTACTCAACTTCACACCTTGTAACACAGGCAAGAACCCTTTCTTTGCTTGATCCATTTTGAACTTCTTCAAAACTTTGTCAAGGTATGTGCTTTGTGAAAGTCCAATTAAGCGTCTTGATCTATATCTATAGATCTTGATGCCCAATATGTAAGCAGCTTCACCGAGATTCTTCATTGAAAAACTCTTATTCAAGTATCCTTTTATGCTATCCAGAAATTCTATATCATTTCCAATCAACAATATGTCATCCACATATAATATTAGAAATGCTATAGAGCTCCCACTCACTTTCTTGTAAATACAGGCTTCTCCAAAAGTCTGTATAAAACCATATGCTCTGATCACACTATCAAAGCATTTATTCCAACTCCGAGAGGCTTGCACCAGTCCATAAATGGATCGCTGGAGCTTGCACACTTTGTTAGTTCCCTTTGGATCGATAAAACCTTCAAGTTGCATCATATACAACTCTTCTTCAAGAAATCCATTCAGGAATCCAGTCTTTACATACATTTGCCAAATTTCATAATCATACAATGCGGCAATTGCTAACATGATTCGGACGGACTTAAGCATCGCTACAGGTGAGAAGGTCTCATCGTAGTAAATCCCTTGAACTTGTCGAAAACCTTTCGCAACAAGTCGAGCTTTATAGACAGTAACATTACCGTCAGCGTCAGTCTTCTTCTTGAAGATCCATTTATTCTCAATTGCTTGCCGATCATCGGGCAAGTAAACCAAAGTCCACACTTTGTTTTCATACATGGATCCCATCTCATATTTCATGGCCTCAAACCATTTTGCGGAATCTGGGCTCACCATCGCTTCTTCATAGTTCATAGGTTCGTCATGGTCTAGTAACATGCCCTCCAGAACAGGATTACCGTACCACTCTGGTGCGGATCTCACTTGGTTGACCTACGAGGTTCGGTAGTAACTTGATCTGAAGTTTCATGATCATCATCATTAGCTTCCTCACTAATTGGTGTAGGTGTCACAGCAACCGGTTTCTATGATGAACTACTTTCCAATAAGGGAGCAGGTACAGTTACCTCATCAAGTTCTACTTTCCTCCCACTCACTTCATTCGAGAGAAACTACTTATCTAGAAAGGATCCATTCTTGGCAACGAATGTCTTGCCTTCGGATCTGTGATAGAAGGTGTACCCAACAGTTTGCTTTGGGTATCCTATGAAGACACATTTCTCCGATTTGGGTTTGAGCTTATCAGGTTGAAGCTTTTTCACATAAGCATCGCAACCCCAAACTTTAAGAAATGACAACTTTGGTTTCTTGCCAAACCATAGTTCATAAGGTGTCGTCTCAACGGAATTTGATGGTGCCCTATTTAACGTGAATGCAGCTATCTCTAGAGCATAACCCCAAAATGATAGCGGTAAAATAGTAAGAGACATCATAGATCACACCATATCTAGTAAAGTACGATTACGACGTTCGGACACACCATTACATTGTGGTGTTCCAGGTGGCATGAGTTGCGAAACTATTCCGCATTATTTGAAATGTAGATCAAACTCGTAACTCAAATATTCTCCTCCATGATCAGATCGTAGAAACTTTATTTTTCTTGTTACGATGATTTTCAACTTCACTCTGAAATTCCTTGAACTTTTCAAATGTTTCATACTATGGGGACCCCGACTCATAAGTCGTGATCACCGAATGCACGTGTACAGTGATCCCAGAGATCAATGCTCACTGAACACACAGAAGCTGAATAACAAGAGTCTTACATCCATACATACCGTTTTACACAAGTAGGACCAGTATGGTCAAGTCTTGAGTATAACATCGCAGCGGAAATCTTCGTCGATAACTTGGACCCATGCCATCTGCCTTAACCCTATAGGCATTCTGACTGGGAAGCGTCCTAGCTCGCGTGTTCGTCACCGAGGAGTTCTTCATTATATCCTGTTCTTTCATGCCTGGCCAATAAAATAACCAGTGGGAAGCCAATGAGTACTTTGAATGTACTCGCAAGCAACCCATGTTTTGGTTCGAGATACAACGATGCAGGATATAGGTAATTTTTTTGCAGAAAGCTAGTTTTGAGTGCAATGACATGTTCAACAACTTGTAAGACATGCATCAGGAGAACTCATGTAACCATGAGGACAGGTTACATATATCAACATAAATAGAGTGGGCACCAACCCAACTCAATCATGTCAAGTCCTTGACTTGACCCAAGTAGTTCTTCCCACTTATCCAAACACACACACTGGTTTGCAAACATGTGGACGTAGTTTAAGCAGCACCGGCAACTGTCCTTGACCATGGACACGGCTATTCGAATAGTTTTACACTCTGCAGAGGTTGCACACTTTACCCACAAGATCCGGGGAACTTCCGTGTCATCCACGACCCGCGGTACCTCAAGTACCCAGGGTAAGCACCCGATCACTATCTTTCCCTAGACGACACTAACATGGAGTCCACTCGATTGGTAGTAACCCCCGTGCCCAACATTTCACAACTTTAAAAATGGTGGAGCCTCGCTCCCATATTCATCACATACCACTAGCACGGGGTACCAACGGTGTGTCCGGTGCCCCATAAAAATGTTCTTGGCCGCCCTACCTGGCACGACCCCGTCCCGAGAGAGCGCACCAACAACTCTCCCGTCACTAGTAATGCAGGCTCCAAGCTAGTATTGGCCTAGGTAATCAATAATGCCCTTTCCCATACAAGGGTAGAGTGGTTGCGCATATAAGGTTGGGACAGCCGACAAATCTTAAATCTAATCCGTTTTTGAAAACAACACACACACTTGCCTCGGTATACCACTTCGTCATCAAGTGGTTACCCATCTCATCATCTCCTTCGGGCATAAGTGGCACCCGAGGGGGTTTTTGAAAAGTCTTTTGAAAATACCTTGTCTCCATCACCATGCACATTCCCGTCCCTTTTTGTGTAGCAACTACTTTAGCATCCTATCTACTCCCACTGGCATAACCCTCATAAGAAGGTAGGGTCATGCACAATGCAAGTATCAACAAGGAGGAAATGGAGGCAACCCACCAAAGTGGCTACCATCTCATCATGATTCTGATGCAACAATAATAAAGTGCTATATGAAATGCATAAAAGGGTTTCATAGACATGGTCAAAGGGCTGCTTGCCTGTTTTAACAAAGTCTTCAAGGTCTTCAAATATCTTTGGTCCAACTCCAAGCATTTCGTCTACTTCATCAACTATCGTCGAAAGCAACCATAATAAGCAACACAACAAGGCAGGAAATGAAAGTGCTCTAAAAATATTGATTTGACTTTTCTAGGACATCTCTGGTTATATGAAAATTAACCAGAGTGGTTTCATTGGGATTTGGTTAGTGGATATTTCTAAACATTTTGATATGACGGAATCAAGGGGTTTATGGATTTGCAAGAAGTGTACAGAAACATATTTTTGAAAAATGAGCAAAGGCACCCATTTAACAAAGGATGATTTTAGAAGCATCTAGGAGTTGGTTTCACTGGATTTGGAGTTCAAATGAATTTCCTATGAATTTGCAAAGTTGACAAATATGAAGAAATGGCTCATTATTTTGTGTGGTGCAGAAAGTATTAAAAAATGTTCATAAACTAAGTTATGAACTTAGAAGCATCTAGGAATTTGAATCATGGCATTTGGATCAATTTTGAGCTCTCTGTGGTTTTCTAAAGTTCATCACAGAAATGGAAAATGGGATTTTATTTAATTTGTGTGAGGAAAATTGTTCTAGAAAAATGTGCATGCTGCACAAACAGGTAGACCATGATATATGGGGTCACCAGAAATTTGAATCATTCAATTTGGAGTTAATATGAATATTTGGGAGATTTTACAAATTTCTGGAAAAGGAAAAAAGACAAAGGAAGTGGGAGGGTTATACCTATACCGCGCACCGAGTGCAGCATAGCGCCGCAGCGCACTGGGCCGGCTCAGTGGCTCGGCCGCACGCGCGCAGGTGACCACGTTGAAGGCGCCTGACCGGAATACGTCTTCGCCGCGGGGAGATGGCACCCAGGGAAGCCGTGTCCACTTAACCCACGGGCCCGGCCCTCAGGGTCGCCGACATGCGGGGCCCACTTGTCGGGTTCATCCCCAACCTGCCGCTCGAGCAGAGCAGAGGCAGGGGCAGTGGCGACGGGGAGGCTTGCCGACACTACAAGCCACCGTTTCCGGTGATATGGCCACCGGCGTGCTCAGGGGACCCGGCCGCGTCCAACCGTGGGTGGCATGGTTGCCTAGGGGCACCGGGTCGAGCAGGGCGTCGGCCGCGGCGGACGAGGCTGACGGTGTGGTTGGGAGCACGGTGTTGCGGCCGCGGAGAAGAAGAAATGGAATCCTGGGGAGGGTCGTGGGGAAGTGGGTGATGTTCTGGTGCAGGTAGGAGGGAGACAGGAGCACCGGAGAGCTCGAATTTGAGCGGTGGCCGGTGGCAAGGTTTTCGGCCATGGAGGTGAATGGGGGCACTAGAGGAGGAATGGGTTGGCTTGGGGAGCATACAGGAGAGAGAGAGAGAGCCAAAGGAGTCGAGATGGGGCTCGGGGGTGGCCTTAAGTAGCCGACCCATGGCTCACCATGGACGCGGCGCATGGGTGGCCGTGGCAACAGCTCGGGAGGCCAGGAGAGAGGGCGAGGGGCTGTCTACGGCGTCCGTGGGAGTTGAGTGGGGCACTAGGAAGAGAGAGGAGGAGCGGGGCAAGGCTCTGGTGCTTGCGCGTGCGAGGCCATGCATTGGCCGAGCCGGGCGGCTCTGGGCACGCGCCGGAGGAGGTGAGAGAGAGGGAGAGACAAGGGGGCCTGCATGGTGGCGTGTTGCGAACGTCGAGGCACCTCGACTGGCGCGAGGGGGAGGCTCGAGGTGGTGGGGGAGCGCGGCGTCAACGGTCGGGAGCACGCTGGCGTGCTCCAGAGCGCGCAAATGGCCGGCACCCGCGGCTTTTTCTCGCGTCCTCACGCGCCCACTTGTGTCTGGAAGCTGCAGGTGGGAGTAAACAATGTGACAATGGCATTGGATGCCCTGGGGATCCACTGGAGTGAGGTGGGAGGTTGAGAGAGAGAGAAATGGTGCTGTCCAGAGAGGAAAATTGGGTCTCTGCCCCCCTTAATCATTGATCCTTGGGCAGGCAAGCATGAAGGAGGTAGAGGAGGAGCAGATGAGGCTGTGGGAAAAAGTTGAGCTCATGGAGATTAGTGGAAATTACCAAAACATGCATTTTAAGTTTCTGCCATAAGGTGTTTGATGGTGGTTTGGGCAAGCAAATGGATTCCAAATGATATGAAGATTAACAGGATCAAGTGTCATATAGAAATGGGGTTGATCACCAAGTTGGAGCTCATTTGGAGGAAGTTGACAATGCAACTTTGGTAAACCCTAGAAATTAGCAGAAATGGACTTTTCAAGCTTTAGTCATGCAAATCTATTCTCCTTGATGCACCACTTAGTGTAGTGTCATCATTTGAGATTCTGAACATGTCCACAAAAGTTGAGATCAAAAGGAGAAAGTTGCCAATGTAAACTTGTTCAAATTTGGTTCTGGACAGAGAGGGTTTTGGGGCACTTTAATCAAGATAACATTCTCTCCAACTTGTGCCATTTCGTCTAGATGCATTATTACACCATTTGGGCATGTGAACCAAGTTTGAGAGCATTTGGTCATGTTTGACAGTGCAAAGTTGTTCAAACTTGAAAAAGGACAGAAGTGGTTTTGAGAGGGTTTCGTGGGGTTATACTGTTCTCCATGACATGAGACTAGTCAAGATCATTAAAAATGTCATATGTGACATTCTAGAATTTTTCCTGGAATTGTTGGAGAATATTTCCTTTGTAAATATTTCAAAAGCTTGAAATATCCAGAAAGGGTTTTTGAGGGATTTAACCAATATTTTGATCATGATCATGTGTTGAAACTCTTATATATGGACAATATATGTCCATTGAGCTTCCCTAGGTTTTTACCTATTAAAGACCATTTCTGGCCTAAAGAAAAATCCTTTAAATAAAATAGGTAAATAACTTTTAAAATTATATTTTTGTGGTTTCTGGGTATCCTATATCTAATAGGAGTCAAATATATTTTTGGAAAGATTTTTACTGCCCTTAATTAAGTACTTGCAGTGCAAACCTAAATTCAGGGGGTTTTGGAAAACTAATTTTTGAAAATACTATTTGGCCAAATTATTTTTGTAAGAAATTATTTTTATGTCCTATACATATGGCATGATCATTGGTTCAAGAGTTTGGAGTAAGGAGATGAAGTATAGGAGTTGGAGGATTTATTTGATTTTTAGGGCACTTGCGAACAACACACAAAATCCAATCAAGGCAAGGTCCAAAACACTCAAAAGTTTTTGTCAAACCACATTTTATCATGATTTATTAGCTTAAGTATTGTGGCCTGAAAATCAGGGTGTGACACATACTTATGTTTCATTAAGTAGATATACCCATATCTGCTTAAATCATCTGTGAAGGTGAGAAAATAACGATACCCGCCGCGAGCCTCAACATTCATTGGACCACATACATCAGTATGTATGATCTCCAACAAATTAGTTGCTCGCTCCATAGTTCCGGAGAACGGCGTTTTATTCATCTTGCCCATGAGGCACGGTTCGCAAGTACCAAGTGATTCATAAACAAGTGATTCCAAAAGTCCATCAGTATTAAGTTTCTTCATGCGCTTTACACCAATATGACCCAAATGGCAGTGCCACAAATAAGTTGCACTATCATTATCAACTCTGCATCTTATGTCTTCAACATTATGAATATGTGTATCACTACTTTCGAGATTCAACAAGAATAGACCACTCTTCAAGGGTGCATGACCATAAAAGATATTACTCATATAAATAGAACAACCATTGTTCTCAAATTTAAATGAATAACCGTCTCGCATCAAACAAGATCCAGATATAATGTTCATGCTCAACGCTGGCACCAAATAACAATTATTCAGGTCTAAAACTAATCCGGAAGGTAGATGTAGAGGTAGCATGCCGATGGCGATCACATCGACTTTGGAACCATTTCCCACGCGCATCGTCACCTCGTCCTTAGCCAGTCTTCGCTTAATCCGTCGTCCCTATTTCGAGTTGCAAATATTAGCAACAGAACCAGTATAAAATACCCAGGTGCTACTATGAGCTCTGGTAAGGTACACATCAATAACATGTATATCACATATACCTTTGTTCACCTTGCCATCCTTCATATCCGCCAAATACTTGGGGTGGTTCCGCTTCCAGTGACCAGTCTGCTTGCAGTAGAAGCACTCAGTCTCAGGCTTAGGTCCAGACTTGGGTTTCTTCTCTTAAGAAGCAACTTGTTTGCTGTTCTTCTTGAAGTTCCCCTTCTTCTCTTTGCCCTTTTTGTTGAAACTGGTGGTCTTATTGACCATCAACACTTGATGCTCCTTCTTGATTTCTACCTCCGCAGCCTTTAGCATTGCGAAGAGCTCGGGAATTGTCTTATCCATCCCTTGCATATTATAGTTCATCATGAAGCTCTTGTAGCTTGGTGGCAGTTATTGAAGAATTCTGTCAATGACACTATCATCCGGAAGATTAACTCCCAATTGAATCAAGTGATTGCAGTACCCTGAGTATATGCTCACTGACAGAACTATTCTCTTCCATGTTGTAGCTGTAGAACTTATTGGAGACTTCATATCTCTCAATCCGGGCATTTTCTTGAAATATTAACTTCAACCCCTGGAACATCTCATATGCTCCATGACGTTCAAAACGTCGTTGAAACCCCGGTTCTAAGCCGTAAAGCATGGCACACTGAACTATCGAGTAGTCATCAACACGTGACTGCGAGGTTCACAATGTCTGTAGTTGCTGGCGCAGGTGGTACACCTAGCGGTGCTTCTAGGACGTAGTTCTTCTGTGCAGCAATGAGGATAATCCTCAAGTTATGGACCCAGACCATGTAATTGCTACCATCATCTTTCAACTTTGCTTTCTCAAGGAATGCATTAAAATTCAATGGAACAATAGCACGGGCCATCTATCTACAATCAACATAGACAAGAAAAATACTATCAGGTACTAAGTTCATGATAAATTTAAGTTCAATTAATCATATTACTTAAGAACTCCCACTTAGATAGACATCCCTCTAATCATCCAAGTGAACACGTGATCCAAATCAACTAAACCATGTCCGATCATCACGTGAGATGGAGTAGTTTTGAATGGTGAACATCACTATGTTGATCATATCTACTATATGATTCATGCTCGACCTTTCGGTCTCAGTGTTCCGAGGCCATATCTACATATGCTAGGCTCGTCAAGTTTAACCTGAGTATTCTGCATGTGCAAAGCTGGCTTGCACCCTTTGTAGATGAACGTAGAGCTTATCACACATGATCATCACGTGGTGTCTTGGCACGATGAACTTTGGCAATGGTGCATACTCAGGGAGAACACTTGTACCTTGAAATTTAGTGAGAGATCATCTTATAATGCTACCGTCAATCAAAGCAGAATAAGATGCATAAAGGATAAACATCACATGCAATCAATATAAGTGATATGATATGGCCATCATCATCTTGTGCTTGTGATCTCCATCTCCGAAGCACCATCATGATCACCATCGTCACCGGCGTGACACCTTGATCTCCATCGTAGCATTGTTGTCGTCTCGCCAACTATTGCTTCTACGACTATCGCTACCGCTTAGTGATAAAGTAAAGCATTACAGGGCAATTGCATTGCATAGAATAAAGCGACAACCATATGGCTCCTGCCAGTTGCCGATAACTCGGTTACAAAACATGATCATCTCATACAATAAAATATAGCATCATGTCTTGACAATATCACATCACAACATGCCCTGCAAAAACAAGTTAGACGTCCTCTACTTTGTTGTTGCAAATTTTACGTGGCTGCTACGGGCTGAGCAAGAATTGTTGGGGATATTACCACTGGGCGTAAACCGGCCAGGAGAGGCCGGGTTAACCCCATAAGTAGTTCATTATATCTGAAGCCCATGAAGGCAGACGGTGACGCTTTACGAAGGCCTAGGGCCCAAATCCAGTTTAAAGCTTGTAGACATAAACCGATATTTGTATGTAAACTTGTGTTGTAAGATAGAAAGAGTAGAGACCAAGTCGGACACGTTTATGAGCCGGCCTCGGGATTCTGTAAACCGACGGGCGTCAACCCATGTATATAAGGGGATGACCCGGCAGCGGTTCAAGGACAACAAACAAAAAATTGAGACTCAGGCAAAGTGTATTCGCTCCTTGGTCATCAAAACCCAAGCAATCGCACAACAACTGGATCGTAGGCTTTTACCTTCACTGCAAGGGGCCGAACCAGTATAAACTCTCTTGCGTCCCTTGTCCGCTTTAACCCCTTTAAGTTAACCCGTAGCGATGGCTCCATGACTAAGTCCTTTCTCTAGGATATCTGTTGTGAGAAAACCACGACAGTTGGCGCCCACCATGCGGCTATCGCATTATGGTTTCGAATTCTTATAGGGAAGCTTCGAAGGACTCAAGGGCTACGCTGTGGGACAGATGACCAAGATTCGTCACTGCAAGCTCTACATCGATGATGCAGGCTGGGGCCCCGAGGCCGGCTCGATCGAGTACGGGTACCGGGTCCCCTTTGGTGGCATACACGTTTTCATTGGCAAAATCGGCGAACCGGGCCCTGATCTGGACATCTGCACCGACCTTGTCGAAACGGCTCAGCGTGCGAGATCTGCCTGGGTCAAGCCTGTCATGAAGCGTGCCTTCGTGGGAGTCATCCACGGAGGGGAATCCGAAGATAGATCGGAATCTGCTGGTGAAACCGTCGTTTATTCCGGCGACGAGTCATCGACCGGAGAGACCGAGTCATTATATCAGTTGCAAGATGGCCGGATTGGGGGTTGTTCCGATGGTGACAGTATTTCGGACCCCTTTGATCTGCCAATCCGGGTTGCTGGTACGCAACCAGCACTCCACTCTTCGACCGCAGCGGCGATGATTTCCGGATCGGCAGCAGCGACAGCGGCCGGGGCAGGAGGCCCTGTGCGACCGCCGGCTCAGGTTCTATCTGATTTGTTTGACGCTTCGGCAACATTGATGGTGGAGGTTAACCCGGCGGATCAAGATGCACACAATGCGGAAATTGCAAAAGTGAAAGATCAGATCACCCAGGCCAAAGCCGACTTGGCCGCCGAGGGTTCCAGGATGGCTGCGGAGCGGGCCGCATTGGATGCACAGGCTTACCGGCTTATGCTAGATCAGAGTGCGTCAAACAATGTCCTGAAGATGAGGTATCGATCTCGCCTGCCACCGGTTTATAAAGCTAGGAACCTCTTTAATTCCCCGGGAGCAGGGACCAGTAATCCGCCAGTGATAAACCGAGCGGAGGCACTTGGAGCGGGGGTGTCGGTTCAGCCGCGTTCGGTGGATCCGCCTCGCCAAAACAACATTGTGACACAGCATGTCTCAACACCACCGGGTCATTACTCTAACCCGATGGACAACATTGTCACTGCCGCTTCACGACTGGCGGCCATCCCGATCGAAGGCGGGTCTCCGGCGGCGGTCGAGACGCGTCGGGTTAGCGAGCTTCTTCAAACAACTTTGGTTCAGCAGGAGGCTTATTCATATAGTCGCGATCGGATCCATTCCACTCCCCGCCCAAGCTGGAGTTACAGTAGGCGTATGGATGAACCAGCAGTGTCAAGTAACGCGCGGAACCATGATTTGGCCCATGGCAATAACCCGGCGGGTGGTGCTGGTGATGCTCAGGAGGTGGTAGACCGGGCTCGGGCATGTCGGGAGGCCGAGTTAGCGGCGTAGCATGATACCCGTCAGCTTACTCCGGTTCGTCCAACCACGTCGGTGGAACCAGGGGTTACTTCTAGCTCTCTGGGAGTACCGTGTCTCGTCCCGGCGCTGCGCAACATGCGTCTGCCCAAGGATTTTAAAAGCCCGCGCAAAGTGCTGAATTACACCGTCGATTTGTCCCCTGAGACATGGGTCGAAAGTTATGAGATGGCCATGGAGATGCTGAATGTGGATGATGCGGCATGTGCAAAATACTTCACCATGATGCTAGAGGGGGCGGCCCGCACTTGGCTGAAGAGCTTACCGGCTAATTCTATCAGGTCATGGGCCGAATTGAGAGCCTGGTTTATCCAAAATTTCAAGGATACATGCAAGCAGCCCATGTCAATTGTAGACTTAGCTGCATGTGTCCAGGAAGAAGGAGAGTCAACAACTCATTGGGTGCGCCGGGTTTCAGAGATTCTGCATTCATCGGACCGCATGAACACTGATACCATAGTTTTAACATTGGAAGGCAACTGCCAGTTTGAACCCCTGAAGTTGAAGTTGGGGCAGCTTAAATGTCATTGTAATGACATGGGAAATCTCATGGCCGCTCTGGTGAAGTATGCCGACTCTGATAGTACCAAGGATCCTGAGTCTGACGATGATAAGGCAGGGAAGGGAAAAAGGAGCAGCAACACCAAGGGGCAGCACCACAACCCGGCGGGTCATGGAAACGGCAGCAAGCGAAAGGTGGACCACAGTTTAGACTTCGTGCTAATACCAACACACATGACAAGGGCCAGCGGCGTAAGGGTAAACCGCCCCATCGCGGTGGAGGGCCAAGTCCAAACCCGGATCGCTTGTCTTATTTGTTGAACCAGCCTTGCCCGAAACACGGAACAACGGAGGTACCATCCACGCACCTCTAGAAGGATTGATATATCATGCAGGAGTTCAAAAATTTTGATCTCTTTCGGTATGAGCATGGACCGGGTGGCGGTTCGGGTCCTGGATCTCATGGGCCGGGTTATGGCGGAGGAAATTCCGGTTCATGCTTCCACGGTAATCAGGGTGGACATAATAATCAAGGTAATCAGGGTAACCAAGGTTGTTATAATCATCAGGGCAATCAGCAGTAATAGCAGTAGTCAGGTTATCAGAGCAACCCAAAGCAGTTGAATAGTGGGAAGTATCATGTTTTCACCACTAGCTTGTGCAAGCGCGATCAGAAGCTTCATAAGAGGGCAGTGAACTCTGTTGAACCGGTGGTGCCCCGTTATTTGCGCTGGTTTGAGCAGCCAATCGTGTGGAGTAGAGAAGATCATCCGCCCCGGGTTGACATTCCGGGTCATCTAGCGTTGGTGGTGGCGCCTCAAGTGGGAGGTTATAAGTTCTCTAAGGTACTCATGGATGGGGGGAGTACTATCAATATCCTTTATTATGAAACTTTCCGTCGCATGGGGTTAACCGATAAAAATCTTAAACCGTCCAGTACGGTGTTCCATGGCGTGGTGCCTGGTAAATCGGCTTATCCTATTGGTAAAATAGCTCTGGAGGTGGCTTTTGGAGATGAACATGACTCGAGATCAGAAACTGGTGAAAATCAAAAGCCTGTATCATGCCCTGTTTGGACGGCCAGGTTATGCTAAGTTTATGGCATGGCCTTGTTATGTCTATCTGCAGCTCAAGATGCCGGGTCACAAGGGAACTATAACAGTGCATGGGAGCCGCAAGATCGCTCTAGAGTGTGAAGAAGGTGAAGCAGCTTATGCTGAGTCGGTTTGTGCAACAGAAGAGTTGAAGTTTTACAAAGACAATGTTGACCCGGCAGATATGACTTCATTGAAGAAACCAACTATAGAGCTTGATCCGGCCCTGAAGTTCAAATCGGCTGATGAGACTAAGCTTGTTGACTTCATGCCCGGCGATTCATCCAAGCAGTTTAGCATCAGCGCTAACTTGGATCAGAAATAGGAAAGCGTGCTCATCAAGTTCATCCATGAGAATCGTGACATCTTTGCGTGGAAGCCTTCTGACATGCCAGGTGTACCGAGAGAACTCGCTGAGCACACTCTCAATGTACATCCCAAGTATAAACTGGTCAAGCAGTTTCTCCGCTGGTTCAATGAAGAAAGGCGCAAAGCTATTGGAGAAGAAGTTGCCAGGCTCTTGGTGGCTGGGTTTATCATCGAAGTGTTTCATCCTGAGTGGTTGGCTAATCCAGTGCTGGTCCTTAAGAAGAACGGCACTTGGCGTATGTGTGTGGACTATACGGATCTCAACAAGGCTTGTCCAGCAGATCCTTTTGCCCTCCCCGTATTGATCAAATTATTGATGCTACGGCGGGTTGCGAGCGTTTAAGCTTTTGGATGCATACTCTGGTTATCATCAGATCAAAATGGCAGTTAAGGACCAGGAGAAGACAGCCTTCATAACTCCCTTTGGAGCCTTCTGCTATGTGTCCATGCCCTTTGGGCTCAAGAGTGCCCAGGCGACTTATCAACCGTGTGTGCAGAATTTTCTTCATAAACAGATTGGCCGCAATGTTCACGCCTATGTGATATTGTGGTGAAATCAAGGAAGAAGGAGACATTGATTGATGACTTGAAGGAAACCTTTGATAACCTGCGGATTTATAAAATGATGATTAATCCGGCCAAGTGCGTCTTTGGTGTACCGGCAGGCAAGCTCTTGGGTTTTTTGGTGTCTATTAGGGGCATTGAAGCTAATCCGGAAAAGATCAAATCCATCACCTCCTTGGCCAAACCGAAGTGTATCAATGATGTTCAACGCCTGGCAGGTCGGATTGTTGCGTTGAGCCGGTTTATAAGTCGCCTTGGCGAGAAGGCCATCCTTTTATATCAAATGCTGAAGAAAATGGACAACTTCGTCTGGAGCGATGCCGCTAATGAAGCATTTGAAGACTTAAAGCGGCAGTTAGCTAATCCGCTGGTTCTCGCTACTCCGGTTGACAAGGAACCATTGTTGCTATATGTGGTAGCTAACGCTCGGGCTGTCAGTGTAGCTATTGTGGTGGAGCGCAAGGAGGCAGGAAAGGAATATCTGGTTCAGCAGCCGGTTTACTATATCAGTGAGGTACTTATTGAGTCCAAGCAGAGGTACCCGCACTGGCAAAAATTTGTGTATGGGGTTTTCATGGCAAGCCAAAAGCTTAAGCAATATTTCCAAGGTCATCCCATCACGGTGGTCAGCTCTGCTCCTTTGGGGGATATAATCCAGAATAGGGAGGCAACTGGCCGAATTGCTAAGTGGGCTATCGAGCTCGGGCCTCACTGGTTGAAATACAAACCCCGAACGGCAATCAAATCTCAGGCACTTGTGGATTTCATCAATGATTGGACTGAACTACAAGCGCCAGAAGAGAAGTCGGATCATGCTTATTGGACTATTCATTTTGATGGGTCCAAGCAATTGGAGGGCTCGGGGGCTAGAGTCGTATTAACTTCCCCACGAGGTGATAAGTTTTGTTATGTTCTCCGTTTAATGTTCCCTTGCACTGACAATGCAGCTGAATATGAGGCTTTACTCCATGGTCTTCGGATGGCTAAGGAGATGAACCTAAGCCGAGTTAAGTGCTTCGGTGACTCGGATCTAGTGGCTCAACAAGTGTCTGGCACTTGGTATTCCAAGGACCCACTCATGGTAGCATATCATCGTGAGGTGGATATTGTTGCAGGTCACTTTAAAGGTTATCAGGTGGATCATGTGGACCGGCGAAAGAATGAAGCGGCGGACACTTTAAGCCGCCTGGGTTCTCAACGTAAACCGGTTCCACCTAATACCTTCCTGGATGTTCTGCATAATCCGTCCGTCAAGCTCCCTGGTGAAGAGGACTTGGATATTCCTAATCCGGAAGCTCAGTTGGTGGCGGCTCTTCATGTTATTCCGGAGTGGACGGTTCCATATCTGGCGTATATGAACTGGGGCGAGTTACCAGAGGATGAAACTTTGGCCAGGCAGATAATCCGGCAGTCGAAGTCTATGACTATTATCAAGGGAGAGTTACATCATTGCAGTGTGATAGGGGCATTTCAACGTTGTGTGTCTCCTGAAGAAGGTCGTGAAATTTTGCGGGAGATCCACGAAGGAGATTGTGGTCACCACGCCGGTTCAAAGTCTTTGGTGGACAAGGCATTTCGTCATGGTTTCTACTGGTTGGCAGCTCATGCTGATGCCGAGGATTTGGTCAAAAGATGTGGTGGCTGACAGAAATTCTCAAGGCACGATCACGTACCAGCTCAAGAATTGACGATGATTCCAATCACCTGGACGTTTGCAACTTGGGGGCTGAATATGGTTGGACCTTTCAAGAGATCCAAGGACAAGAAGACCCACCTTTTGGTGGCGGTTGATAAGTTCACGAAGTGGGTGGAGGCAGAGCCAGTTAGTAAGTGTGATGCAGCTACGGCGGTTCAATTCATCAAAAAGGTGATCTTCTGGTTTGGCTTTCCACACAGTATTATAACAGACAATGGTACCAATCTATCAAAGGGTGCCATGAAGGAGTTCTCTCAACGTGAGCACATCCGGCTTGATGTGTCATCAGTGGCTCACCCCCAGTCCAATGGTCAAGCCGAGAGGGCCAATCAAGAGATCTTGAGAGGCATCAAACCCCAGCTTATGGTTCCTTTGCAACGGACGTCGGGTTGTTGGGTTGAGGAGTTACCTTCTGTGTTATGGAGCATCAATATCACACCCAACAGATCGACAGGATACACACCGTTCTTCATGGTTTATGGAGCGGAAGTGGTTCTTCCTAGTGACATCCGTCATGACTCACCTCGTGTAGCGGCATATGTTGAAGCTGACAACGAGAAGGCATGGAAGGAAGCTCTTGACCTGTTAGATGAGGAGCTTGACATGGCGGCAGCCCATTCGGCGATTTATCAGCAAGATCTGCGTCGTTATCATAGCCGCCGAGTTAGAACCAGAACCTTTGAAGAAGGCGATTTGGTGCTTCGACTCATCCAGGATCAGACGGATATGCACAAGCTATCCCCCCCTTGGGAAGGACCCTTTGTGGTCAGCAAGAATCTACACAATGGGTCATACTACCTAATCGATGTTCGAGAGCGCAAAGACTCACGTAAATCGGAGGAGGAGACCAACCGGCCGTGGAATATTGCTCATCTTCGGCCGTACTGTACTTGAGCCATAGGCTCTGCTTATGTACATATTATGATAATGTATATATTACGATCAATATAATAAACCGGAGCCTCGGCTAAAGCGGGGTATCTGTTGTTTTTCTTACATCATGTGTGGTTACATGGAGCTTCTGTTTATAAAGCAGCGTCCGGTTTACCCCTTGATTCAGCTACTCAAAGCTTTACGTTACATCACTTGGGGGCTTGGTCGTATCCGAACCATAGCTACACCTCTTGATCGATGCAAGGCCATAGCATCACTTGGGGGCTTGGTCGTATCCGAACCATAACTACACCTCTTGATCGGCGCAAGGCCACAACATCACTTGGGGGCTTGGTCATATCCGAACCATAGCTACACCTCTTGATCGGCGCAATGCCACAGCATCACTTAGGGGCTTGGTCGTATTCGAACCATAGTCACACCTCTTGATCGGGTCAAAGCCAAATCAATCCGGGGCCAAAGAGAGTGTTGTAAAACAACAACTCAAACATAGGCACCCACTGAGCACAGCTCAAAATGTTACTTGGGGATTCTTTGCTGTCAAAATGAACTTAGAATCTACACTTGTAATAGGCTATCAAGCCATGGCTTGGAAGCCTGGTGTATACACCTAAAACCCCGGGTTAACCTGCCTATTTAAGTAAGTCACTCCGCCCAGGTAAACCTGGTATGACCCTTCGAACTTTGACAAGTTACTCTAAAATAAAGACCCTGAACTTGTCAAGTTAAAACGATGATTGGTTAAGGATTGAGGACCATCTTAAAAGGCTTTGCAAAAATGGTTTAACTCAGTGGCCTGGCAGCCCATGAAAAGCCTCGAATTTGGGGCCTGGCAGCCCGTGAAAAGCCTCGACTACAACGGTTTTATTTGCCTTTTGTTAAGTTTTTCTTTCTTTTGATAAGATTTGTGATGTTTTCAAACCCGTGTTTATCAACCCGGTTAGGCTGTCAACTACGAGTTGTCAGTACATGATCAAGTTATAATCTGGAGACTATCAGCCCGGTCTGGTTTTGACTCAAAGTCACCAGTATAGAATAAACAGGTGTTTATCATAACCCGGAACAGTTTTATTGTCAACCAACATCATATAACAGGAGTTACTTATACTCCAAATTAGGGTTATACCCCTCACAACGAAGTTGGTCAGCCAACATTATGCCTAAAGGTCACAGGTATCATATATTTCCATATTTGGTTATCTTCTACAACCTTGGTTATAAACATTGGTCGTATATATATATTTGAGTGTCATAACCCGCCCGGTGGTAAACCTCCAGGGCGCTTTAAGCTTCTTATCTGCAGGAACAACTTGAATAAATGGCTATGGATTATAAGCATCATATCTTAAGCATGTCGGATTAAGCAAGCATCAGTCGCAGATAAATATGAACAAAGGCATAAAAGACCAAGTGTTTTAAATAGCCTATTACAAGGTGTTTCAATGCCCAAAAGGATGATTGTTTCTTAAACAAAGTATTGCCACGCATGGAAGGCTAAACCGGCCTCCGGATTATGTTTGGTCTCTAGCTTGACCTGGCGGCTGTGGATCGTTTTGCGCCAGTTCATCTTCTTCATCTCTAACCAGCGGCTGGAAATCAACAGTTGTCCAGTCGATCCCTGTTAATGCTTGGAACACAGCTTTTCCACTTATAAGGGTGGACGGTTCAATGTCAGGGGCATAAGTGTGCTTACGGATTGGAGGAATAAGGTTTTGAGCTTCAGGAGATGGCGTGGCAACTCGCTTGTTGTTGGTATCATAACTTGCCTGGTAAAATGATAGATCAGCTTCTTCAGCAAGTTGACAAGCCAGCGGACGCACTTCCTAGTTTATGGTGCGGAGATCTTCCGTACCAAACTCTGATCCATCTTCTTTTAGGCTTGGATAGCCTTTAATGACGTCCGCCGGATCAAGATCAGGAACCCACGCTTTTGCCCGGGTTAGTGCAGTCAAGGCGCCAGCCCTTGCAGCAGATCTCTTAAGCTCTTCAACCCGGGCAGGCAGCATAGATAACCTGTCTAAGGTATCCTTGGTTAACGTCGGGGGCGGTTTGTTGTGAGAAGCAGTACAGATGATTCGTTGCGTGCCGGTATATAATTGCTATCAGCGTGTAAGCAGCCTTCAGCTCCTTCTGCACATCCGAGCCCAGATGACTGATGCGAGTTCCTGCATCATTACAAGCATCAGTAAACCGGCAATACATGGAAGGATATGTTGAAAGCATAAAGCAAGGATGTCTACCGAACACAGCAGCAGTCATGGCATGAATCTGCCGTTTTACACCAGTCAGTTCATCAACCACCGGTTTAAGAGCTGCTTCTATGTCTTCGGCCCTTTTTTGTAGAGCGGATTTCTCTGTCTCCCAATCCGCCTGCTCCTTGTTGAAACCCTCTTTCAGTTTCTCCATAGCGCCTAGAGCACTGGTCAGCTCTTCTTTGGCTTTAGAGGTTTCGGCTTGCTGGGATTTGAGGTTCTCTTGCAGATCAGCGGTTTGGCTTTCCTTCTTGCTCAGCTCAGCCTATAAAGAGATAAATATATAATGAGTTGACAGTACATGTTTGAAGTACCAAACACATAACAAGTTATGCCCTTGGTACTTGGGGGCTAATGCATATTTGCTTATTGTCAGAAATTTCTACAAGTCCCAAGCACAATACAAGTACTAAACTTGGCACTTGGGAGCTAATGTGTGTTTGCTCATAATTTCTGATATGAGTAATTCTTCTACATAGTCCCGGTTCATCTTTATAAAGTTAAACCGGCCCTTGGGGGTCACAACAGCGACATTAAGATGCATTGTTGCAAGCATGAAATTGTTACTAAGTCCCGGTTTGGATTGATATCATAAACCATCACTTGGGGGCTACTGGAACTGATAAGCTGCAATTGAATGTAAGAGATAAAATAGTTATGTTAGTTACCTCATATCGCTCCTTCATCAAATTTACCAAACTAGCTTCATAATCACGGCTGGTATACAAACGATTTAAGAAGCCCGAGTGAATGTCTTGAGCATTGAGATGGGCATAGCTTGATAAATCGTCATTCCATTTGCCTTTGTCGATAGCAGAGAGCTCCTCCTTGGCAGTATGCTTTGACAAAGCAACAGGATTGCCAGGAGTGGTGTGGCCAGTGCCAGTAATCATAATATCATCATCTTTTTCCTCAGCAGCCTTTACTAGAGTTGGCGGTTTGTCAGTATTTTTAACTAGACTGATCGGTTTATCATCAGCTTGGACAGGGCTGGTGGGCTGATCAGCACGGCTGGTGGTGTCAATTTCCACCTGTTCAGCGACAAAATCATGGTCTTGAGGTGATGGGTCATTGAGCATGACGTCAGCATCAGTCTCCTCAGGATCTGGAGTTTTTTCTGGTTCAGCCACGTTATCATCAGCCGGTTTATTCAATCGAGCCTTCTTGCTTGGTCTGGGCTTGGCGCTAAGAAAAATAAAACATGAGGATCAGTATAGTGTATAAAAATAACACATCAAGGATAAAACAAGTGTATAGCTCACCCAAGAACTGTTTTGAGGGGTGGAAGCTTGGTGGCCGACGACTCGCCAGAAGATGAGTGAGAAGTACCCTCATAATTTGAATCAGACGGGTTAAGAGGTTAACGAAAACAACCTGCTTTGGGGCGTGAAGTGTCAAGGGGATAAGAGACCTCTGCTCAGCGTTTCTGAACCGGAGTGTTCGGTAAACCGGCGGAGGTAACTACCTAGCCGCTATGCGGGGTTGTGCGGCGAGCCTCGTGCTGCTGCGTCTTCACAAGAAAGTTTGGATCCAAGTAAGCAAGAGGATGAGAAAATTTTACTTTCCGGTTTGCTCGACGGATTTTTAGTGTTGGCAAAGGATCTGAATCAGAGGAAAGAACGATTACCTCTACGGCATCGGCTTGGCTGACTTCAGCGTCGTCCTGACAATAATCATTCTCAATGAGGTGTATGAAAAATGAACCAAGAGAGTCAAGTTCTACCTCTAATTCCGGGTTACCCACATCTTCATCAGCTAGTAGCTTGGAGGATGCAGTGGTCCTTTTCTTGGCAGGTTTCTTAACAACCTTGGTCTTTGGGCGTTGTGGCTTGGCCGTTTTTTCTTGCGGCTTGACCGGTTTTTCTTGAGGTTTCTTGTTCCAGAACGGATCATTACCCTGTCAAAGAATATCACACTTTCAGAGAATATTTGGACAAAAGAAAATTAAGATGAAATAAGTATATGATTCTTACAGCGGGCGGTTTGTTGAAAGTGCAGAAAGGGAGTAGTCCGGTTTGGGCACAGACAGCCTCTGGTTCATTCAGCATCTTCTTTACAGCCTCAGTAACTTCTGCATCTGTAAGCTGAATGTCAATGTGTCGTTGAGCATCCTTCAGACTCCCTATGTACTCACACATCAAACCGGAGCGACGGCTTAAGGGCAGAATACACCAGCTTATCCAACAACGGGCAAGATCAACTCCTGTCAAACCGTTTGCCATGAAGGCTCTAAGTTTTGATAGTTGAGGAGCATAGTTGGCTCTTTCTTTTGCAGTCAACCTCTGAGGAAAAGGATGTGTGTTGCTAAGGCGTTCATGGTGGTAACCTGGCAGGGGGTTTTCATCAGATGGAGATGTATCCTTGCAATAAAACCAGGTCTGGTTCCATTCTTTGGGGTGACTGTGGAGCTTGAGATGAGGGAAAGTGACTTCCTTCCTTTTCTGAACCGCCATTCCACCCAATTCAGTATTGGGTCCATTCGTGAATTCTGTGCGACGGTTTAAGTGAAAGAAATCGCTAAACAGTTCGATTGTAGGTTCCTCTTGTAGGTAAGCCTCACAAAAGACTTGGAAGTGGCAGATGTTGGTCACAGAATTTGGACCGATGTCTTGAGGGCGCAGTTGAAAACTGGCCGGCACATCTCGGAAATTTTTTGAACCGGGAGGACTAAAACCCCGACCCAGGTGATTAGCAAACACGACTACCTCTCCATCCTTGGGTATAGAAGGATTTTCCAGGCCAGGGACCCTCCAGTGGATGACATCTTTCTTGGCTAAAATGCCCGTTTTAACACAGTTGTTTAACTACTCTTCGGTGACTCGAGAAGGAGCCCAATTGCATTCATAAACTTGCTTGGCCATGGCAATGAAGATCTGTAAACATGGTTATTGCCGGTTTAAGATTTACAATGGACAATTATAAATTGGTACAAGGATGTAAGCATATTGTTAAACCGGAGTTGGTCATTTGTGACCCAGAGTATGATGATGGAGACAGTATAATGATGAGTGCATTGGCGGTTCAATAGGGGACTAATGGTATCTACTGGGTCATCATTTTTCTAGGAGTTAAACCGCCTAATCTGGTATTGAAGATACAAGTCTAAAGATGCGTAAGTGAAGGAAAAACAAGTTTCATAGCTTGGCATGGTAATTTCAGATCTGCCGTGCGTTGGAAAATCAAAATAAATTCTGACCTAATTTCAAGTGTTGGAACAGTCCGGCAAGGTTCAGATGAGTTTTGCGTAAAGGAACAGATCTAACAAAAGGGGGATTATGGCTACGGCCGCGTAAGAAGTATCAGATCTAGCTAGTTGTTTATGCTAATGAAAAGAACAGGAAAGAACAATGGCAGAGATTGGATAAACTCTAATGAACCTTGAAGCCCTAATGGTGGATCTAGAACAAAGAAAAGAAGAACTCACTGGTGATGAAAGAACAGCGGAGGAGTGCTGCACTTCTCTGGTCCGGTCAGGTTGATGCAGCGGCTGTGGCGGAGGCAGAAACAAAGGTCGACGGTGGAGGCGGAGCTCCAAAGGTCGGGTAGCGCAAGGAAGAGGATGATGTGAAGAGGTACGGGGGGGAATGGAAAGACCCCCTGGCCCTATTTATAAAGGCAAAAAGATAAGTGTCAGGCGCAAAAATCGAGGAGCCCAAAATTTGGATATGAGGCAGAGCTGTCGCCTCGATTATCGGAGGCTCATTAATGAAGATGATTTATACACAATTTTAAATGACAGATGACGTCATGGCAGTTTACCATGGTCCTGGAAGGTGACGTCGCGGCGGTTTACAAGATTATGTGAAGATGTTGAAGAAGAAAATTTCTTACGTATTGAGGATTGACATGAACCAGTTCAAACCAATCTGGGGCCTAATGTTGGGGATATTACCACTGGGCGTAAACCGGTCAGGAGAGGCCGGGTTAACTCCATAAGTAGTTCATTATATCTGAAGCCCATGAAGACAGACGGTGACGCTTTATGAAGGCCCAGGGCCCAAATCCGGTTTAAAGCCTGTAGACATAAACCGGTATTGATATGTAAACTTGTGTTGTAAGATAGAAAGAGTACAGACCGAGTCGGACACGTTTATGAGCCAGCCTCGGGATTCTATAAACCAACGGGCGTCAACCCATGTATATAAGGGGACGACCCGGTGGCGGTTCAAGGATGACAGACAACAACTCGAGACTCAGCCAAAGCGTATTCGCTCCCTGGTCATCGAAACCCAAGCAATCCCACAACAATTGGATCGTGGGCTTTTACCTTCACCGCGAGGGGCCGAACCAGTATAAACTCTCTTGCGTCCCTTGTCCGCTTTAACCCCTTTAAGTTAACCCGTAGCGATGGCTCCATGACTAAGTCCTTTCTCTAGGACATCTGTCGTGACAAAACCACGACAAGAACCGTTCTTATCTACGCATCAAAACCACAACGATAGTTCGTCAAGTTAGTGTTGTTTCAACCTTCTCAAGGACCGGGCGTAGCCACATTCGGTTCAACTGAAGTTGGAGAAACTGACACCCGTCAGCCACCTATGTGCAAAGCACGTCGTTAGAACCAGTCTCGCGTAAGCGTACGCGTAATGTCGGTCCGGGCCGCTTCATCCAACAATACCGCCGAACCAAAGTATGACATGCTGGTAAGCAGTATGACTTGTATCGCCCACAACTCACTTGTGTTCTACTCATGCATATAACATCTACGCATAAAACCAGGCTCAGATGCAACTGTTGGGGAACGTAGTACTTTCAAAAAAATCCTAGGCACACACAGGATCATGGTGATGTATAGCAACGAGAGGGGAGAGTGTTGTCTACGTACCCTCGTAGACCAAAAGTGGAAGCGTTAGCACAACGTGGTTGATGTAGTCGTACGTCTTCACGATCCGACCGATCCAAGTACCGAACGTACGGCACCTCCGAGTTCAGCACATGTTCAGCTCGATGACATCCCGCGAACTCCGATCCAGCAGAGCTTCACGGGAGAGTTTCGTCAGCACGACAGCGTGGTGACGGTGATGATGATGCTACTGACGCAGGGCTTCGCCTAAGCACCACTACGATATGATCGAGGTGGAATATAGTGGAGGGGGACACCACACACGGCTAAGAGATCAAGAGATCAATTGTTGTGTCTAGAGGTGCCCCCCTGCCCCCGTATATAAAGGATAAGGGGGAGGAGGTTGGCGGCCAGTTGGAGTAGGAGGGAGAAAGGAAGGGAAGGAGAGAGGGGGCAGGAAAGGGGGCGCCCCCCCTCCTTGTCCAATTCAGACTAGTGGGGGAGGGGCGCGTGGCCAGCCCTAGCCGCCCCTCCACTTCTCCACTAAGGCCCATCTTGGCCCATTAAACTCCCCGGGGGGTTTCGGTAAACCCCGGTACTCCAGTATATGTCTGAAACTCCCCGAAACCATTTCGGTATCCGAACATAGTCGTCCAATATATTGATCTTTGTGTCTCGACCATTTCGAGACTCCTCGTCATGTCCGTGATCACATCCGGGACTCCAAACTACCTTAGGTACATCAAAACACAAAAACTCATAATACAATCATCACCGAAACTTTAAGCGTGCGGACCCTACGGGTTCGAGAACTATGTAGACATGACCGAGACATGTCTCCGGTCAATAACCAATAGCGGATCCTGGATGCTCATATTGGCTCCTACATATTCTACGAAGAACTTTATCGGTCAAACCGCATAACAACATACTTTGTTCCCTTTGTCATCGGTATGTTACTTTCCCGAGATTCGATCGTCGGTATCCTAATACCTAGTTCAATCTCATTACTGGCAAGTCTCTTTACTCGTTCCGTAATACATCATCCCGCAACTAACTCATTAGTTACAATGCTTGCAAGGCTTATAGTGATGTGCATTACCGAGTTGGCCCAGAGATACCTCTTCGACAATCGGAGTGACAAATCCTAATCTTGTAATACGCCAACCCAACAAGTACCTTCAGAGACACCTGTAGAGCACCTTTATAATCACCAAGTTATGTTGTGACGTTTGGTAGAACACAAAGTGTCCCTCCGGTAAACGGGAGTTGCATAATCTCATAGTCATAGGAACATGTATAAGTCATGAAGAAAGAAATAGCAACATACTAAACGATCAACTGCTAAGCTAATGGAATGGGTCAAGTCAATCACATCATTCTCCTAATGATGTGACCCTGTTAACCAAATGACAACTCATGTCTATGCCTAGGAAACATAACCATCTTTGATTAACGAGCTAGTCAAGTAGAGGCATACTAGTGACACTCTGTTTGTCTATGTATTCACACATGTATCATGTTTCCGGTTAATACAATTCTAGCATGAATAATAAACATTTATCATGATATAAGGAAATAAATAATAACTTTATTATTGCCTCTAGGGCATATTTCCTTCATAAAGCGCATGAAGAAACTCCATTCTGATGGACTTTTGGAATCACTTGATTATGAATCACTTGGTACTTGCGAACCATGCCTCATGGGCAAGATGACTAAAAATCTGTTCTCCGCAACAATGGAGCGAGCAACAGATTTGTTGGAAATCATACATACTAATGTATGTGGTCCGATGAATGTTGAGGCTCGCGGCGGGTATCTTTATTTTCTCACCTTCACAGATTATTTGAGCAGATATGGGTATATCTACTTGATGAAGCATAAGTCTGAAACATTTGAAAAGTTCAAAGAATTTCAGAGTGAAGTGGAAAATCATCGTAACAAGAAAATAATGTTTCTACGATCTGATCATGGAGGATAATATTTGAGTTACGAGTTTGTTCTTCATTTGAAACAATGTGGAATAGTTTCGCAACTCACGCCACCTGGAACACCACAGTGTAATGGTGTGTCCGAACGTCGTAATCGTAGTTTACTAGATATTGTGGGATCTATGATGTCTCTTACTGATTTACCACTATTGTTTTGGGGTTATGCTTTAGAGACGGCTGCATTCACGTTAAATAGGGCACCATCTAAATCCGTTGAGACGACACCTTATGAACTATGGTTTGGCAAGAAACCAAAGTTGTCATTTCATAAAGTTTGGGGCTGTGATGGTTATGTGAAAAAGCTTCAACCTGATAAGCTCGAACCCAAATCGGAGAAATGTGTCTTCATAGGATACCCAAAGGAGACTGTTGGGTACACCTTCGATCACAGATCCGAAGGCAAGACATTCGTTGCTAAGAATGGATCCTTTTTAGAGAAGGAGTTTCTCTCGAAAGAAGTGAGTGGGAGGAAAGTAGAACTTGATGAGGTAACTATACCTGCTCCCTTATTGGAAAGTAGTTCATCACAGAAATCTGTTCCTGTGACTCCTACACCAATCAGTGAGGAAGCTAATGATGATGATCATGTAACTTCAGATAAAGTTACTACTGAACCTCATAGGTCAACCAGAGTAAGATCCGCACCAGAGTGGTACGGTAATCCTGTTCTGGAGGTCATGTTACTTGGCCATGACGAACCTACAAACTATGAGGAAGCGATGATGAGCCCAGATTCCGCAAAATGGCTTGAGGCCATGAAATATGAAATGGATTCATGTATGAGAACAAAGTGTGGACTTTGGTTGACTTGCCTGATGATCGGCAAGCCATCGAGAATAAATGGACCTTCAAGAAGAAGATTGACGCTGACGGTAATGTTACTGTCTACAAAGCTCGACTTGTTGTGAAAGGTTTTCGACAAGTTCAAGGAGTTGACTACGATGAGACTTTTTCACCCGTAGCGATGCTTAAGTCCGTCTGAATCATGTTAACAATTGCTGCATTTTATGATTATGAAATTTGGCAAATGGATGTAAAGACTGCATTCCTGAATGGATTTCTGGAAGAAGAGTTGCATATGATGCAACCTGAAGGTTTTGTCAATCCAAAGGATGCTAACAAAGTGTGCAAGCTCCAGCGGTCCATTTATGGACTGGTGCAAGCATCTCGGAGTTGGAATAAACGTTTTGATAGTGTGATCAAAGCATATGGTTTTATACCGACTTTTGGAGAAGCCTGTATTTACAAGAAAGTGAGTGGGAGCACTGTAGCATTTCTAATATTATATGTGGATGACATATTGTTGATTGGAAATGATATAGAATTTCCGGATAGCATAAAAGGATACTTGAATAAGATTTTTCAATGAAAGACCTCGCTGAAGCTGCTTATCTATTGGGCATTAAGATCTATAGAGATAGATCAAGACGCTTAATTGGACTTTCACAGAGCACATACCTTGACAAAGTTTTGAAGAAGTTCAAAATGGATCAAGCAAAGAAAAGGGTTCTTGCCTGTGTTACAAGGTGTGAAGTTGAGTCAGACTCAATGCCCGACCACTACAGAAGATAGAGAGAAAATGAAAGGTGTTCCCTATGCTTCAGCCATAGGCTCTATCATGGATGCAATGATGTGTACCAGACCTAATGTGTGCCTTGCTATTAGTTTAGCAGGGAGGTACCAAAGTAATCCAGGAGTGGATCACTAGACAGCGGTCAAGAACATCCTGAAATACCTGAAAAGGACTAAGGATATGTTTCTCGTTTATGGAGTTGACAAAGAGCTCGTCGTAAATGGTTACGTCGATGAAAGCTTTGACACTGATCCGGATGACTCTAAGTCACAAACCGGATACGTGTTTATATTGAACGGTGGAGCTCTTAGTTGGTGCAGTTCTAAACAAAGCGTCATGGCGAGATCTACGTGTGAAGCGGAGTACATAGCTGCTCCGGAAGCAGCAAATGAAGGAGTCTGGATGAAGGAGTTCATATCCGATCTAGGTGTCATACCTAGTGCATCGGGTCCAATGAAAATCTTTTGTGACAATACTAGTGCAATTGCCTTGGCAAAGGAATCCAGATTTCACAAGAGAACCAAGCACATCAAGAGACGCTTCAATTCCATCCGCGATCAAGTCAAGGAGGGAGACATAGAGATTTGCAAGATACATATGGATCTGAATGTTCCAAACCCGTTGACTAAGCCTCTCTCACGAGCAAAACATGATCAGCACCAAGACTCCATGTGTTGGGGATATTACTGCTGGGCGTAAACCGACCTATCTGGGCCGGGTCAACTTCATCAGTAGTTCTAGAAGTGATAAAGCCCAAGAAGGCAGATGGGGGCCTAAGGCCCGTAGCCAGTTCAAGGCTTGTAGCTGTAAACCGGAATTTGTATATAAACTTGTATTGTAAGTTAGGGATAAGGAGAGACCAACCCGGATACGAATATCGACCGGTGTTGGGACTCTGTGAACCGACGGGTGTCACCCGTGTATATAAGGGGACGACCCGGCGGCGGTTCAAGGACAATAGACAACAACTTGAGACATAGGTGAAGCTTGTTTGCTCCCTAGTCATCGAAACCCCATCAATTCCATCACAACTAGACGTAGGCTTTTACCTTCATTGAAGGGGCCGAACTAGTATAAACTCTCTTGCGTCCCTGTGTCCGCTTTAACCCCTTCAAGCTAACCCGTCGCGATAGCTCCACGACTAAGTCCTTTCTCTAGGACATCTGCCGTGACAAAACCACGACAGTTGGCGCCCACCGTGGGGCAATCGCACGATGGTTTCCGGTTCTTGGAGGGCTGCTTTGAAGGACTCGAGGGCTACACTGTAGGCCGGATGACTAAGAGTCGTCGCGGCAAGCTCTACATCAACGATGCAGGCTGGGGCCCCGAGGCCGGCTCAATTGAGTATGGGTACCGGGTCCCCTTTGGTAGCATTCACGTTTTCATTGGCAAGATCGGTGAACCGGGCCCTGAGCCAGACATTTGCACCGGCCTTGTTGAGACGGCTCAGCGTGCGCGATCTGCCCGGGTTAAACCGGCCATGAAGCGTGCCTTTGTGGGAGTCATCCATGGAGGAAGTTATGAGGATGGATCGGAATTTCGCGGCGCGACCGTCGTTTGTTCCGGTGACGAATCTTCGACCGGAGAAACCGAATCTCTTTATCAGCTACAAGATGGCCGGATTGGGAGCTGTTCCGATGGCGACAGTATTCCGAACCCCTCTGATCTGCCCAACTGGGTTGGAATATTCATGGCCGGAACACAAGCAGCGCTTCATTCTTCGACAGCTGCGGCAACGATCTCTGGTTCAGCAGCGGCGACGACTGCCGGGGCAGGAGGCCCTGTGCACTCGCCGGCTCAGGTTCTATCAGAACTATTTGATGCGTTGGATGTGCTTATGGCGGAAGTTAATCCACCGGATCAGGACGTTCACAACACGGAGATTGCAAAGGTAAAGGAACAAATCACCCAGGCCAAGGCGGATCTGGCGGCTGAGGACACCAGGATGGCCGCAGAGCGGGCCGCTTTAGACGCACATGCCTACAGGCTTATGTTGGACCAGAGCGCATCGCATGAAGTCATGAGGAGGAAGCACCGATCCCGCTTACCTCCGGTTTTCGAGGCCAGAGACCTTTTCAACACTCCAGGACCAAGAGCCGGCAATCCGCTGGAGGGAAACCGGGCAGAAGCCCCTGAGACCGGTGCACCAGTTCAGCCTCGTCAGATGGACCCACCTTGTCAAAACACCGTTATACCTCAGGCTGCTTTAACACCTCCGGGTCACTACTCCAACCCAATGGACAATCTTGTTGCCGCTGCTGCACGGCTGGAGGCCATTCAAATTGAAGGTGACTCGCCACAGCCAGTAGAGACGTGGCGGGTCAAGGAACTTCTAAGGACTGCTTTGGCCCAACAGGAAGCGTTCTCGTACAGCCGTGACCGGATCCACTCGACCCCCCGTCCAAGCCGGAGCTATAGCAGACATATGGATGAACCAGCAGTGTCGAGTAATGAACGACGTGGGGCACCCCATGACAACAACCCGGCGGGTGGTGCTGATAACGTTCAGGGAGTGGTGGACCGGGCCCACGCGCGCAGGGAGGCCGAGTTAGCCACACAGCATCAGGCTCGGCAGCTCACGCCGATTCTTCCAACCACCTTGACTGAACCTGGTGTTACTTCTAGTTCTTTGGGGGTGCCTTGCCTTATCCCCGCTTTACGCAACGTGCGCCTGCCCAAGGATTTCAAAGGCCCGCGCAAGGTACCAAATTACACGGCGGATCAACCTCCGGAGACATGGGTGGAGAGCTATGAGATGGCCATGGAGATGCTTGATGTGGACGACACGGCGTGTGTGAAATACTTCACCATGATGCTTGAAGGAATGGCCCGTACTTGGTTAAAAAGCTTGCCAGCTAATTCTATCAGTTCATGGGCCCAATTACGAGCCCGGTTTATCAGCAATTTCAAGGATACCTGTAAAAAGCCTATGTCGATAGTGGACTTAGCTGCATGCGTCCAGGAGGAAGGAGAATCAACGACTCATTGGGTGCGCCGGGTTTCACAAGTGTTGCACTCCACAGACCGCATCAACGCTGACACCGCAGTATTAACCCTAGAAGGCAACTGCTGATTTGGGCCCCTGAAGCTAAAGTTGGGACGGATGAAGCGTCATTGCACCGACATGGGGACCCTCATGGCTGCATTGGTGAAATATGCTAATTCTGATAGTACCAAGGATCCCGAATCTGATGATGACAAGACAGGGAAAGGGAAGAAGAACAGCAGCTCCAAAGGTCAGCAGCATCACTGGGTAGGCAATGGTGGTGGAGGCAAGCATAAAGCGGATGGTAACATGGACTATGTGGCTAATACCAACTCACAGGACAATGGCCAGCGACGCATGGGTAGACCAAAAAATCGTAATGGAGCACCCAACCCTAACCCAAACCGCCTAAACTATCTGCTAAGCCAGCCCTGTCCAAGACATGGGACGCAGGAGGCGCCAGCAAACCACCTTTGGAAGGATTGCTTTATTATGCAGGAGTTCAAGAATTCTAATAATTTCTGGTATGATCACGAATCTGGCGGTGGCTCAGGATCCGGGCCGGGTTACGGTGGAGGAAGTTCCAGTTCTGGATTCAATGGTAATCTGGGCGGACATAATGGTCAAAATAGTCAGAACAGCCAGGGTGGTTACAACCAACAGCAGCAACAGTCAGGTTACCAGAGCAACCCAAAGCAGTTGAGTAGTGGGAAGTACCATGTCTTCACCACTAGCTTGGACAAGCGAGACCGGAAGGTTCAGAGGCGGGCGGTCAACTCTGTTGAACCGGCCATACCCCATTATCTATGTTGGTCTGAATAACCAATCATATGGTGGTGCCTTAGGTGGGAGGTTATAAGTTCATCAAGGTGCTCATGGACGGAGGGAGCAGCATTAACATCCTGTATTATGAGACCTTCCGTCGTATGGGACTAACAGATAAAAATCTCAAACCGTCTAATACAGTGTTCCACGGTGTAGTGCCAGGCAGATCAACGTATCCCGTTGGTAAGATAGCTTTAGAAGTGGCCTTTGGGGATGACCATGATTCCAGGTCGGAGACATTGACGTTTGAAGTGGTGAAAATCCAGAGTCCATATCACGCCCTGTTTGGGCGACCGGCTTACGCCAAGTTTATGGCACGACCCTGTTATGTGTATTTGCATCTCAAGATGCCGGGTCACAGGGGGACAATAACGGTTCACGGAAGCCGCAAAATCTCTTTGGAATGCAAGGAAGGAGATGCGGCTTATGCAGAGTCGGTTTGTGCCACCGAGGAGTTGAAGTACTATAAAGACAATGTTGATCCGGCGGACATGACTCCGTTGAATAAGCCAACTACGGAGCATGATCCGGCCCTGAAGTTCAAATCGGCAGCAGAAACTAAGCTTGTTGAATTCGTACCTGGCGATTTGTCCAAGCAGTTCAGCATCAGTGCCAACTTGGATCCGAAATAGGAAAGCGCGCTCATCGAGTTCATCCGTGAGAATCGGGACATTTTTGCATGGAAGCCCTCTGATATGCCAGGTGTACCGAGGCAACTCGCTGAGCACACACTTAATGTGGATCCTAAATATAAACCGGTGAAACAGTTCCTCCGCTGGTTTAACGAAGAAAGACGCAAGGCGATTGGAGAAGAGGTAGCCAGGCTCTTAGCAGCTGGCTTTATTGTTGAAGTTTTTCACCCTGAGTGGCTTGCCAATCCAGTGCTGGTCCTCAAGAAAAATGGCACCTGGTGCATGTGTGTGGATTACACAGATCTTAATAAGGCTTGTCCAGCAGATCCTTTTGCCCTCCCCCGTATTGATCAAATTATTGATGCTACGGCGGGTTGTGAGCGTTTAAGTTTTTTGGATGCGTATTCTGGCTATCATCAGATCAAAATGGCAGTTAAGGACCAGGAGAAGACAGCATTTATAACTCCCTTTGGAGCCTTCTGCTATGTGTCTATGCCCTTCGGGCTCAAGAGTGCCCAGGTAACTTACCAACGGTGTGTACAAAATTGTCTTCACAAGCAGATTAGCCGTAATGTACATGCTTACGTGGATGATATCGTGGTTAAGTCCAGGGAGAAGGAGACTCTGATTGATGATTTGAAGGAAACCTTTGATAACCTGAGAACATACAAGATGATGCTTAATCCGGACAAGTGTGTCTTTGGTGTACCGGAGGGCAAGCTACTGGGTTTTCTGGTGTCCAACAGGGGAATTGAGGCTAATCCGGAGAAGATCACGGCTATCACCTCCCTGGCTAAACCGAAGTGTATCAACGATGTTCAACGCCTGGCAGGCCGGATTGCCGCATTAAGCCGGTTTATCAGTCGTCTTGGTGAGAAGGCAATCCCTTTGTATCAGATGTTGAAAAAAACAGATCAGTTTGTTTGGAGCTCCGCCGCTAATGAAGCATTTGAGGACTTAAAGCGGCAGTTGGCCAATCCACCTATGCTCGCCGCTCCCATTGACAAGGAGCCGTTACTGCTATATGTTGCTGCTAATGCTCGGGCGGTCAGCATTGCTATTGTGGTGGAGCGAGAGGAGGCAGGCAAGGAGCATCCGGTTCAACGACCGGTCTATTATATCAGCGAGGTGCTAATCGAGTCCAAGCAAAGGTATCTGCATTGGCAGAAGCTGGTGTATGGAGTTTTTATGGCATGTCGGAAGCTTAAACAATATTTCCAAGGGCACCCAATTACGGTGGTCAGTTCTGCTCCTTTGGGAGATATCATCCAGAACCGGGAAGCAACTGGCCGGATTGCAAAGTGGGTTATAGAGCTGGGGCCGTACGGTTTGAAGTATGTGCCTCAGACAGCGGTTAAGTCTCAAGCACTTGTTGATTTCATCAATGATTGGACGGAAATGCAAGCACCTAAAGAAAAGCCGGATCACACGTATTGGACCATCCATTTTGACGGATCCAGGCAGTTGGAAGGCTCGGGGGCTGGAGTCATATTAACTTCCCCACGAGGTGATAAGTTTTGTTATGTTCTCCACTTAATGTTCCCTTGTACTAACAATGCAGCTGAGTATGAAGCCTTGCTCCATGGTCTCCGGATGGCTAAGGAGATGAATCTAAGTCGAGTTAAGTGCTTCGGTGACTCGGACCTTGTGGCTCAGCAAGTGTCTGGCACTTGGGACTCCAAGGACCCACTCATGGCAGTGTATCGTCGGGAGGTGGATACTGTTGCAGGTTATTTCAAAGGCTATTAGGTGGACCACGTGGACCGACGGAAAAATGAAGTGGCAGATGCTTTAAGCCGGCTGGGCTCTCAGCGCAAACCGGTCCCGCCCAATGTTTTTCTGGATGTGCTGCACAACCCGTCGGTCAAGATCCCTGGTGAAGAGGATTTGGCTATTCCTGATCCGGAGGCTCAATTGGTGGCGGCTCTTCATGTTATTCCGGATTGGACGCTTCCTTACCTGGCATACAAGAACCGGGGCGAGTTGCCAAAGGATGAGATTCTGGCCCGGCAGATAATCCGGCGATCCAAGTCCATGGCTATCATCAACGGCGAGTTGCATCATTGCAGTGTATCAGGAGCTTTTCAACGCCGCGTGTCTCCTGAAGAAGGTCGTGGAATTTTGCGTGAGATCCACGAAGGAGATTGTGGTCACCATGCCGGTTCAAAGTCTCTGGTGGCTAAAGCGTTTCGCCATGGCTTCTATTGGTTAACTGCTCATGCTGATGCGGAGGATCTGGTCAGACGATGTGATGGTTGCCAAAGGTTTTCAAGACGTGCTCATGTACCAGCTCAAGAATTGAGAATGATTCCAATTACTTGGCCGTTTGCGACTTGGGGGCTGGATATGGTTGGGCCTTTCAAAAGGTCCAAAGATAAGAAGACCCACCTCCTGGTGGCGTTGACAAGTTTACAAAGTGGGTGGAGGCAGAACCTGTTAGCAAGTGTGATGCGGCCACGGCGGTTCAGTTCATCAAAAAGGTGATTTTCTGGTTTGACTTTCCACATAGTATTATCACAGATAATGGTACCAATTTGTCCAAAGGTGCTATGAAGGAGTTCTGCGAACGGGAGCACATCCGGCTCGATGTTTCATCAGTGGCACATCCACAGTCCAATGGTCAAGCAGAAAGAGCTAATCAAGAGATCTTGAGAGGCATCAAGCCCCGGCTCATGGTTCCTTTGCAGAGAACGCCGGGTTGTTGGATAGAAGAATTACCATCTGTGTTATGGAGCATCAATACAACACCCAACAGATCAATAGGATACACACCGTTCTTCATGGTTTATGGAGCAGAGGCGGTTCTCCCCAGTGATATCCGTCATGATTCACCTCGTGTAACGGCTTATATTGAAGCGGACAACGAGACAGCATGGCAACATGCTTTGGACCGGTTGGATGAAGAGCGTGACATCGCAGCCGCCCGATCGGCGATTTACCAGCAGGATGTTCGTCGTTATCACAGTCGCCGAGTCAGAACCAGAACCTTTCAGGAAGGAGATTTGGTGCTTCGGCTCATCCAAGATCAGACTGATATGCATAAGTTATCCCCACCTTGGGAGGGGCCTTTCGTGGTCTGCAAGAATCTGCACAATGGGTCATACTATCTGATCGATATTCGAGAGCATAAAGACTCACGTACATCAGAGGAGGAGACTAACAGGCCATGGAACATAGCTCATCTTCGGCCTTACTATACCTGAGCCATTGGCTATACTTATGTACATATTATGACAATGTATATATTATGATTAAATATAATAAACCGGAACCTCAGCTAAAGCGGGGTATCTGTTCTTTTACATCATGTGAGGTTACACGGAGTTGCTCTAAAGCGGCCTCCGGTTTACCCCTTGAGTTCGCTTTTTAAAAGCATCATGTTATATCACAGGGGGTTTGGTCGTGTCCGAACCAATACCATGCCTCTTGATAGGCGAGAGCCACCAGATCACTTGGGGACTTGGTCATGTCTGAACCAGTCATGCCTCTTGATCGGCTTAAGGCCACAGAATCACTTGGGGGCTTGGTCGAACCCGAACCATGACCATGCCACTTGATCGGCATAAATGCCACGGTTTCATTTGGGGACCTGGCTGACTAGAACCATAGTTACACCTAACGGGAGCTTGGTCGTGTTCGGCCATGGTAACACCATCTGATCAGCTCAAATAAACCTTTTTTGCAACGTTTTGTCATTGCACTTGATTTACACTTTTCTTTGAAGGGTTTTTTTTGCTTTTTATTGCGTTTTTTAAACCGACAAAGTATTTTAACCAATCAATTGACGGAACACAGTTCACGTCAATCCGGAGACTATTTGCCCGGTTTGATCCTTGTTGTTAACATCCTCTTATGGAGTAACACGGTGTTTATTATAACCCAGCACGGTTTACATGGTAAACCAGCGTCATATATATACATGAGCTGTTATCTCCTCCAACAGTGTGGGTTTGCAAAACTCCGCTTCAAGATTGGCCAAGCCAACTTCATGCTCTACGAGGGCAGGTATTATGTATCACAAAAATTTGGTCATATACTTAAGAATTTTTTTTTGATGTTTTGACTTCATATATACAGACATCATATTCCGCCGGACGGTACAACCGTGGTGGCACTTGGAGAGTTTTTTATTGCAGAAGGTGCTTTGGAAAGTTCATCACCACAGGAAGAACAAATTATGCACGAAGGCATATCAACATCAAAAGTATCAGCTAGCCTATTACAAGGCAACACGGTGCCCATAATAATATCATTGTTTTTCGCAAAGGAGAGGCGGTTTCAAAACCGGCTTCCAGTTCAAGCTTGGTCACCAGCCTGGCCTGATGGTTGTGGGTCACCCTGCGCCGCTTCAGCCTCTGTTTCTCTACCCAGTGGCTGGAAATCAACAGTTGTCCAGTCTATTCCCATTAATGCTTGAAAAATAGCTTCATCGTGGATCAGCAATGACGGGTCAATATCGGGAGCGTAAGTGTGTTTACGGATTGGAGGGATAATATTTTCCGACTCATGAATTGGAGCAGCTATTCGCTTGTTCTGATTATCATATTGAGCTTGATAACGAGACAAGTCTGCTTCTTCAGCCAGTTGACAAGCTAGCGGACGCACCTCCCGGTTTATGGCTCGCTGATCCGCTTCACTAAATTCTGACCCATCTTCTTTCAAGCTGGGATAGCTCTGAGCCGCTTCAATAGGATCAAAATCTGGCACCCAGGCTTTTGCCCACATTAAGGCATTGATCGCACCGGTTCAAGCAGCAGATTTCTTCAGCTCTTCAACCCGGGCGGGAAGCACCGATAGTTTCATCAGGGTATCTTGAATCAAAGTGGGCGCCGGTTTGTTGTGAGATGCGGTACAGATGATCCGCTGTGCGCCAGTATACAGCTGTTCGACCAATGTGTAGACGGCCTTCAATTTTTTCCGCACATCTGAACCCAAATGACTAGTGCGTGTCCCTGAAATATCATAAGGGTTAAACCGGCAGCTCTGTAAGAAGGCCGAGTCAATTCAGAAGTCAAACTGGCTTACCAAAGTTAGCAGTGGTCATAGTATGCGCGTGCCGCTTTATACTGGTCAATTCATCCGCCACCGTTTTTAGTGCAGCCTCGGCATCCTCTGCTCGTTTGATTAAAGTGGACTTTTCAGTGGCCCAATCCGCCTGTTTCTTCTTGAAGCTCTCCTTAAGCTGCTCCATGGCGCTTAAAGCGCTGGCTAATTCCTCTTTTGCTTTGGAGGTTTCAGCTTGTTGGGTTTTCAGGTTTTCTTGGAGGTCGGCGATTTGGTTTTCTTTCGTCTTCAGCTCAGCCTGCATGCAGACAGTTATATGCTTCAACAAAACGGTACAAGGATTGAAGTACCAACCACATAACAAGTTATGCACTTGGCACTTGGGGGCTAATGCATATTCGATCTTCATCTTTCAATTGCTTACAAAGTCCCAAGATCAATACAAGTATTCAACTTGGCACTTGGGGGCTAATGGCTATTTGCTCGTATATATTCTGATGTGGCAATTTCAATTACTTAAAGTACCGGTTTAACTACGCTAAGTTGAACCAGCTCCTGGGGGCTACATCAGCGAATTTCAAAGCATCAAGATTTATATTAGTAAGTCCCGGTTTGAAAGAATATTACAAACCGGCCCTTGGGGGCTACGAGAGTCAGCAAGAATGGAAGCATACAAGCAGGAAGGAGCATATGGAAGTTACCTCATATTTATCTTTCATCATATTAACTAGACCAGCTTCATAGTCGCGACTGGTATACAACCAGTTCAGATAGCCGGAATGGATATCTTGGGCGTTCAGAGTAGCATAAGTCGTCAGATCAGCGTTCCACTTGCCTTTGCCAAAGGCAGCAAATTCTTCCTTGGCAGAATGTTTGGACAAAGCGACAGGATTGCTTGGCTCAGTATGGCCAGTGCCAGTAATGACAACCTCATCGTCTTGGGTACCGCCGGTTTGCACTGGGGCTGTTGGCTTGTTAGTAGGTTTTGCTGGACTGGTGGAGCTTTCAATCCGGATGGAACCTGTGGGCTGATTGACAGGACCTGAGGCATCAGTAGGTCTCTCTTCAGCAATAAGATCGTCGTCTTGCTGCGGTGGATCGTTGGGTATATCCTTAGGAATAGCCGCTTCAAGATTGGGTGTCTAGCCTGGTTCAAGAACGACGTCTTCTTCGGCCGCTTTGTCCAGGCGGGCCTTCTTGCTTGGCCTAGGTTTGGCCCTGAGAAGAATAACAAAATCAAATACAGCATATGTTCTAAGGCGATGTACTGCAAACATCACAATAAGTATAGCTTACCCAAGGACCGTTTTGAGCGGTGGGAGCTGAGTAGCCGATGGCTCGCCAGAAGATGAGTGGGAAGTAACCTGGTAATCGGAGTCAGACGGATTAAGAGGTTGACGAAAGCATCCCGCTTTAGGACAAGCACTGACAAGCAAATTAGAGACCTCTGAATGGCATTTCCGAACCGGACTATTCGGTAAACCGGCGGAGGTAACTACCTGGCCGCTGTGCCAAGTTGTGCGATGAGCTTCGTGTTGTTGGGTCTTCATAAGAAATTTAGGATCCAAATAAGCAAGAGGATGAGAAAATTTAACTTTCCGGTTTGCCTGACGGATTTTTTGTGAAGGCAAAGTTTCTGAATCTGAAGAGAGAATAATTACCTCTGCAACATCCACGTGGCTGGCTTCAGCATCATCCTGACAAATATCATCATCAATAAGACGCATGAAAAATAAACCAAGTGAGTCAAGCTCTACCTCAAAGTCCGGATTATCCACATCATCATCAGGGTCCGGATTAGAAGATGCAGTGGTTCTTTTCCTGTGGGCAGTCTTCTTCACAGTTTTAGTCTTTTGCCGAGTTGCTCTTTCCGGTTTGTCTGGTTTTTCTGGTTTCTCCTGCGGCAGTTTCTTGCTCCAAAACGGATCATTTCCCTGATTACACAGACACTGATATTAAACAAAGACCAGATATATCATTAACAGATTCAGCAAAAAGAAAAATAAAAGTCTTACAGCTGACGGTTTGTTGGTGGCACAGAAGGGAAGCAGGCCGTTTCTAGCACAGATGTGTTCCGGTTCATTCAGCATCTTATTCACAGCCTCTGTGATTTCTTCATCGGTGAGATGGATTTTGGAATGTCGCAGTGGGTCATCAACACTGCCAGTATACTCGCACATCAAACCGGAGCGCTGACTAAGGGGCAGTATGCTCCATGATATCCAACAGCGAGCGAGATCAACCCCTGTTTAACCGTTGGCCATAAAGGCTCTGAGCTTTGACAATTGAGGAGCATATTTGCTTCTCTCCTGTGCAGTCAATCTTTGTGGAAAAGGGTGTGTATTGATGAGCCGCTCCGGGCGAAAGCCAGGCAAGGGATTCTCACCAACAGGGGAGGTGTCTTTGCAGTAGAACCATGTCTGATTCCATACTTTGGGGTGGCTATGCAGTTTGGCGTGAGGGTATGTGACCTCTTTCCTTTTCTGAATCGCCACGCCACCCAACTCCGTATTGGAGCTGTCAGTAAACTCAGTATGGCGGTTTAGATGGAAAAGGTCTCTGAACAATTCCACTGTGGGCTCCTCTTGAAAGAACGCTTCACAGAGCACTTGGAAGTGACACATATTTGTAATAGAGTTGGGGCCAGTATCTTGTGGATGGAGCTGGAAATTGGCTTAAACATCCCGGTAAAATTTAGAACCGGGCGGCTTAAAGCCCCGGGCTAAGTGATCTACGAAAACAACAACCTCTCCTTCTCGAGGTCTGGGAGGGCATTCTTTGCCAGGAGCCCTCCAATGGCTAGTATCTTTGCTGCCTAAGGTGCCAATCAGGACTAAATCGTCCAGTTGAGCCTCTGTGACACGAGAAGGAACCCAATTGCACTCATACACTTGCTTGGCCATGATGGAATCTACAAGGTAGAAGATCCCGGTTCAAAAATACATTTGATCAAGATACATTGGTATGGGCACTGTTAAACCGGAGACAGAACTATCTGAACCGGAGTTTTATGAAGCAACAAGCATCTGGCGGTTCAATAAGGGGACTAATGGCATATACCGGTTTGGAAAAAAATTCTATAAGGTTAAACTGCCTGATCTAAAGCATTGCGGATGGACAAGTACGCAGAAACAGGTTTCACAAGATTTCCTTATAGCATTGGATCTGAAGCAAGTTCAGAAAGGAGATACATACTTAGAGGTTCAAAGGAGCAGTACCGAACCAATGAGCAAAACGTTCATATAGATCTATGGTTTTGAGATGCATAAGTAAAGGCGAAGGTCAAGCAACTATCATTGCACAGAGTAAAGATTTGCGGGTTCATCTAAAGATCTATCGTATGAGCAAGAGGCAGACGATGAATACTGATGAACTGTGAAACCCTAAAACAGATCTGCAGGGGAAAGGATAGAAGGTTTACCGGAGCTGAGGAAGGCGCGGAAGGTTGCCGCGATGCTCTGGTGCGCCTAGGTTGATGCGGCGGCCAAGGTTAAGGCAGAGGTCGACGGTGGCGGCGGAGCTCTGAAGCCGGGCAATGCGAGGAAGATGAAGCAGAAGGGGAAGAAGGGAAAGAGAAAGGAAATGACCCTTCGGTCCTATTTATAAGGCAAAAAGACATGTGTCAAACGCGACAATCAAGGGGCCACAAAACAGAGCTGTCGCCTTGATTTCCGCAGATATATTAAATAAAGAAGCATAATGGATATCTTCGTTATGACAGGTGACGTCACTCTGGTTTACAGTAATCAGAGAAGATGACATCATGGCGGTTTACCAATTTATGAGAAGACGTTGAAGATGAAGTTTTTGTTAAAGGATTGACATGAACCCGTTCAAATCAATCTGGGGCCTAATGTTGGGGATATTACTGTTGGGCGTAAACCGGCCTATCTGGGTCGGGTCAACTTCATTAGCAGTTCCAGAAGTGATAAAGCCCAAGAAGGCAGATGAGGGCCTAAGGCTCGTAGCCGGTTCAAGGCTTGTAGCTGTAAACTGGAATTTGTATATAAACTTGTATTGTAAGTTAGGGATAAGGAGAGACCAACCCGGATACGAATATCGACCGGTGTTGGGACTCTGTGAACCGACGAGTGTCACCCATGTATATAAGGGGACGACCCGGCGGCGGTTCAAGGACAACAGACAACAACTCGAGACATAGGCGAAGCTTGTTTGCTCCCTAGTCATCGAAACCCCATCAATTCCATCACAACTAGATGTAGGCTTTTACCTTCATTGAAGGGGCCGAACTAGTATAAACTCTCTTGCGTCCCTGTGTCCGCTTTAACCCCTTCAAGCTAACCCGTCGCGATAGCTCCACGACTAAGTCCTTTCTCTAGGACATCTGCCGTGACAAAACCACGACACCATGGGTGTTAGAATCATTAATGTGTAATCTAGATTATTGACTCTAGTGCAAGTGGGAGACTGAAGGAAATATGCCCTAGAGGCAATAATAAAGTTTTTATTTATATTTCCTTATATCATGATAAATGTTTATTATTCATGCTAGAATTGTATTAACCGGAAACTTAGTACATGTGCGAATACATAGACAAACAGAGTGTCACTAGTATGCCTCCACTTGACTAGCTCGTTGAATCAAAGATGGTTATGCTTCCTAACCATAGACATGAGTTATCATTTGATTAACGGGATCACATCATTACAGAATGATGTGATTGAATTGACCCATTTCATTAGCTTAGCACTTGATCGTTTAGTATGTTGCTATTGCTTTCTTCATGACTTATACATGTTCCTATGACTATGAGATTATGCAACTCCGAATACCGGACGAACACTTTGTGTGCTACCAAATGTCACAACGTAACTGGGTGATTATAAAGGTGCTGTACAGGTGTCTCCGATGGTACTTGTTTAGTTGGCATAGATCGAGATTAGGTTTTGTCACTTTGATTATCGGAGAGGTATCTCTGGGCCCTCTCGGTAATGCACATCACTATAAGCCTTGCAAGCAATGTGACTAATGAGTTAGTTGCGGGATGATGCATTACGGAACGAGTAAAGATACTTGCCGGTAACGAGATTGAACTAGGTATTGAGATACCGACGATCGAATCTCGGGCAAGTAACATATCGATGACAAAGGAAACAACGTATGTTGTTATGCGGTTTGACCGATAAAGATCTTCGTAGAATATGTAGGAACCAATATGAGCATCCAGGTTCCGCTATTGGTTATTGACCGGAGATGAGTCTCGGTCATGTCTACATAGTTCTCGAACCCGTAGGGTCCGCACGCTTAATGTTTGGTGACGATCGGTAATATGAGTTTTTGTGTTTTGGTGTACCGAAGGTAGTTCAGAGTCCCGGATATGATCACGGACATGACGAGGAGTCTCGAAATGGTCGAGACATAAAGATTGATATATTGTATGACTATGTTTGGACATCAGAAGGGTTCCGAGTGAGTTTGGACGAATACCGGAGTACTGGGGGGTTACCGAAACCCCCCGGGGAGTGTAATGGGCCTCATGGGCCTTAGTGGAGAGAGCGAGGGGCGGCCAGGGCAGGCCGCGCGCCCCCTCCCCCTCTAGTCCGAATTGGACTAGGAAGGGGGGCGGCGCCCCCCCCCCCCTTTTCCTTCCCCATCTCTCCTCCTTCCTTCCCTCCTACTCCTACTCATGGAAGGGGCGGTGGGAGTAGGACCCCCCTTGGGGCGCGCCTAGGAGGTCGGCCTCCTCCCCCCCCTCCACTCCTTTATATACAGGGGAGGGGGACACCCCATAAACACACAAGTTGATCATTGATCTCTTAGCCGTGTGTTGTGCCCCTCTCCACCATAATCCACCTCGGTCATATCGTCGTAGTGCTTAGGCGAAGCCCTGCGCCGGTAGCTTCATCATCACCGTCATCACACCGTCGTGTTGACGAAGCTCTCCCTCGAAGCTCTACTGGATCGTGAGTTCGTGGGATGTCACCGAGCTGAACGTGTGCAGATCGCGGAGGTGTCGTACGTTCGGTACTAGGATGTCGATCGTGAAGACGTACGACTACATCAACCGCGTTGTTATAACGCTTCCACTTTCGGTGTACGAGGGTATGTGGACAACACTCTCCCCTCTTGTTGCTATGCATCACCATGATCTTGCGTGTGCGTAGGAATTTTTTTGAAATTACTACGTTCCCCAACAAGGACAACCACGACCGCTTTGCATGTGGGCCAAACATATATATGTTGAATACCCAAAATGCACAACTTTGACGTGCCACATGCCTCAAAATCCATAAACCATGCACCCACACAGAGCAAGGTTCATATCAAGCGTACTACATATGATGGTCCCCTTCCCCCCTCTTCACCGCATACTATATGCTCCTGCCGTAATATATGTACAACCCAAAAGAATCCTCATTGATTGTGAAATTAATTAACCTCTCCCGATGTAGGTCAAAGTGATGCATGCATCGACGACGGCCTCGTGGGCCCACAGATGGAAGCGTCACATGTGAGTGTCCTAACTAGGATATATATGCATGTGGCCCAAAAAGGTGTTGTGTGATGTTTTAATAACCAATTTCACAATTTTGATGTGGCACATGCCTTGGTAACCAAAAAGTCCCGACACTGAGTGAGGTGTACTTGTTCACGGACGCATACGTATAGTATATATGCTAGTCCCCTCCCACCTCTTCGACGCGTACTATATACCACCATAACACAAACAAAAAAGATTCTACCTTGCTGGTCAAATTAACCTCACTACCGGCTGTTCATCAAAGTGATGGACGACAACCTCGCGGGCCCACAGAAAGCATCACACGCGAGTATCGAGTGTCGTGTAGGACAACCATCGACTGCATGTGGCCAAAACATTTATGTATGAAAGGGTTGTGTAATGTTTTAAATAACGATTTCACGACTCTGATGTGGCACCAGCCTGCCTAACAAAACGGCCAACCCACACAGTGGCTCACAACTCGTAGTGTACTGCGAGCCACCCACCACCCCCAGACGCACACACCCACACACACACCGTGAATCCACCGCAACTACGATGCGTGTTAAATTAATTATCCCGCGGTGAACATACATGTTATCAAAGGAGGGACGTTTTAATTTCAAAAAAATCACAAAGATGATTAAGACATTTTAGTACATTGATTGATTGATTTTCTATGGGTATAATGTGCAAAATTATATTTGAGCTACATGCACACGTGACATTGCACCTAAATGGATTGCAAAAACACATGTGTCTCACTGGGTGCATGTTTACTCCCCGTGCAACAAATTTCAAACATTGAGAATCTTGATTTTTAAATTCTAGTACATCCAAAATTTATTTGAAATTCATGAAACTTATTGTGTAGTCATATGGACACCAATACAAAGTGGCATTGTACTTTTTTTGTCAAATTTGAGACCGGTTTTGTTGTAATATTTATCTAATTATAGATAGGAGATTATTAATAATTGGGAACCAATATCCCAAACGGATTATTTATTTGAACCGTGAGCGTTAGACCAACAATGGATATGTGCCATGCTTCGGTTAAGCAATAAAGCGACAGCATTAATCATCCAAATAGAAAAAAATACGTGCCGCTGCGCGACCCATGTGGCATGCGAGCAGGCGTGGGTTGACGGGACACATGCGAGCAGTCCGCCGCGCAGGCAGATGGGGAGGTATGCGTGCAGGTGTGTGAATTGACGGATGCGTGCTCGCTGCGCAGTGTCATCCGGAGGCGTGCGAGTAGCTGTGTGAAACTTTGGTAGGCATGCCAGCAGTCCGGTGCGCAGACTCACCGGGAGGCGAGCCATCGGTTTGACCGCCACCCGCCTCTCTCCCACAACTCCCACTACTCCATATTAATGGTGCACCCGAGCGGCCGTAGCCCCCATCCTCGCTACGCACACACAATCCTCTCTCTCCGCTTGCATCCTCGACGCTGCTCTCAGTTCTCAAAGCCGTCAGTGTATGAGGATGCCACCGAAGCGCCCCATCGGAGGGAGTGGCAATGTCGGGGCTTCTAAAGCACCGGAGCATGGCGTGGAGATAGAGAGAGAGGTTGTCGTCACCATCGGCGAGTTATCGCTGCACCCTGACGTCGTCGACGGCGTCGAGCTTCCACAGCCGGAGGCGGAGTTCCACACCGACTCCGACGACCACTCCGGCGACGACTCTGGCGATGACGGATAGCTGGTTAGTCATATATACCCATTTATGTGTCAAATAGATCATAGGGTTTCTCTGGTTACTCCTGCCTCCCCGTTTTTGGAATAGAAATATTTTGGTTATGTTCTCCCAATCCATGAAATCTGAGTAAGTTTCGTTAGATCTGTGTAGTGTATTGATTGTTTGAATGGTACAGGTGATAAGTGATTAGTTGTTTCATCTATGCAAATGATTTCTGCTAGTAATCCGACTAGGGTTAGTGTTCGTGCTAATAATTCCTAGCCAGGACTTGACAATTGATTTTGAATTACCTACATATGTTTGTGCCATTATTTTCTTCAAGATTGGTCTTTACATAGACGACTGTGCTTAAAAATCGAACCATAATCTCTGAATATGTATAAATAAATAGTCATAAATTCCTAATCCTACTTCACGGCATGTAATCAGTGATTTGATGCCAATTTTTTTACTATATGTATATGGTGTTGTCTGACAATATGGACAGCGAGGATGAAGATGCCCAGAGGAGGTACAAGAGGCGAATCCTGATGGAGCTTTATGCGGGAATGCATAACAGACGTATTAGGACCTGGAACGACGGTTATGGATGCCCATTTTGCAACCACAAGATTCATGACGCGTATCTAAGTGTTCTGGTGCATGCAAGAGGATGGGCCATTGGCTCCTTCAAGCATAAGTATTCTCATAGGGTGGCGCACGGCGCGTACACCGAGTACCTGGAGAAGCTTCAGGATCGTGCTGGCCGCATGTAAGATTAGATGTGGGATGGATCGAACTATGTACGCTTGAGTATGCTTAATAACGGTTGAACTATGCTTATGTACGTGTACGCTTATTATCTATGTCTGAGTATGTTAAATATTTCGCCAAATTTTGGTAACAATTACAACCCGGGACCAATAAACCAGGACGGAGGTAGTACGTCAATCACACACGGTTCCCGAAATTGGAACCGTGTGCAATGACTATCATTTTGCCTGTTGCGTCAATCACACACGGTTCGATCTAGCAAACTGTCGCCCCCAAAATTCTTTGTGGGACAGAAAATCCTCACCACCTAATTCAAAAAATAAAAAAGAAAACCCTCACCAACCCCACGTCACAAAAACCCTCACCCCGCCCGCCACCCCCTCGGCCCCTCCGGTACGTTCCCCATTCACACCTGCACAAACTCCTTCACGTCTATGCCATGGCACCACCTATCGCGGTGGTAAACACTTAGCTCGACGCCTGCCGTCGCTGCCAGGCTGCCGGCAAAGCCCACCGCATTTCGCCACTTCCACTTGCCGCCGCCTATCGCCATCGACTTTCTCAACGCTGCTCGCGGTCGACCCAGCTCCGCTCGATTGGGGAATCTGCCGTACTGAGTGTTCTTTCTCATGGACGACAACGTAACTAATTTAACGAGATATTATCTCATTTCTTATCCCAGTTCATCTGCCTCCTTTAATCACCCGGCGGAAACAGTCGTGAATTCATTTTTATTCGAGCTGATTTGAGGTTTTTTTTTCATTCATAGAATGTAAAGTGCGTCGACACTTTAGGACTTGGCGACCGCCACCAGAGATTCCATCTCATCATACCAGATAACTTGAGGACTCACGCGGTATGTTCAATCTCATCCTAAATCGGTTGGCATGGCCTACTTTCCTAAACATATTCTAAATATTGTTACATTTGGATAAAAGGTGCCACATGCACCATATACGTCAAAGGAGAATTTGTTTCCCTCTTCTTTCTATATCAGGAAAATTAATGATGTATTGTTCTTTCGATTACTCTCATATTTCCATGACATCATGTTTACCCTATCTGTTTAATTATAGACTTTTGTCCTTCGATTTTAACTGCTATATAGTTCTTTCAATTTGGGCCCATATTTGCATGTTACCATATTTTCTTTAACAATCGTACCATTTTCTGCAGGACATCCCTCGCTATGCAACAAATTATGTAGTGCACAATTTTTCCCTTTACATACATCAAGGCTCCACGAATGTCATACTGCACACAAACCATGGATTTACAATCGTTCCTATGCTAAGACTTGATGAACGTGGTGGCACTGGCTTTTGGAATGAAATTGCAAAGTTTTATGTACTGAAAGCTGGCACTAAAATTGTACTGCACATAGAAGGGCCTGGTCATGAGATATATGCTAACTTCCCCGACAAAATCATCCGTCCAGACTTTGTTCGAAGTAAGTTTTCTTTTCAACTATCTGCATATGTGGACTTACCCAGCAATGTCAAATGAATTGTGTAGTATTTAAGCAACCAATTGTTATTCCCTTATCTTACTATATTCCTACCTAATAACTTCTAGTTACCAATACACTTTTCTATTGCCCTGTTTTAACTAAATATTCCATGTACTCCCATTTCTATCAGAAAGAGCCGCTGACAAGGAGACTCCGGAGGTGGAGAACGGGGCTGCCAACAAGTGGAGGCGGGGCGAGCTAGAACCGCAAGCGACTCCAGCAGGCCTAGACTTAATCAACAGCCTCCTCGATGATATGTTGAGAGTCATCATCTCCCTCCTCCCAATCAAATATGGGGCGCGGACAACCCTCCTTTCCCGGCGGTGGCGCTCCCTATGGAACTCAAGCCCTCTCGACCTCATCGACACCCATGAGCTCTGCCATGGCTATCGCAAAAGCTTGGATGCATTCTCCAAGATCCTCGGTAGTCACCTTGGCCCAACCAAAGGCCTTAGAATGGGCAAGTTCTGTTCCAACGGCAAGGACCGAGCCAGCTTGACGACTGGTTTTGATCCCCCTCCCTAGATCAGCTCGAGGAGCTCACTTTTGATGATGGGCATATGCGGTCGCTACCAACATCTGCACTCCGCGTCGCGCCCACGCCGCGTGTCGCCAAGTTCAGGAACTGCCATTTTCTCGCCCCTTAATGACACACCCGCTCTTATTCTACCATGACTGAAGCACCTTGAGCTCGTCGTCGTCTGCCTCTCAAAGGGTGACATGGAGCGCCTGCTCCGTGGCTGTACTACACTCGAGTACCTTCATCTTCAGGCGATCAATGGGTTGAGTACCTTCCACATCACCTCCATGACTCTCCGGACTATTTATGTATGTTGCTGGTGCGGCAGGAAGACATCACAAAAGGTGGACCACGGTATGGTCATCCAGGACACACCTGCACTTGAGAGATTACTTGTAGTTGATCCAGAAGGACCAACAAGAATCAATGTCATTTCTGCGTCAAAATTGACAGTGGTGGGCTACTCGTCTGACAAATACTCCGAACTTGTTATTGGATCCACACCCGTTCAGGTACAACAGCTGCCTTCTACCTCTCCTTATACAAATTAACATTATTTCTAATTTTGAAAATGTTTGTCCATCTGTCATTCAGAAAATGATTCCAACAAGCTTGATCCTGAAACTGTGCATAGTGAAGGTCTTGGCACTAGAATCTATCGGGCCCGACCTGGAGCAAGTTGTCAGTTTCATGAGATGCTTTCCGTGCCTGGAGAAGCTATATATTGAGGTGATGTTCCTTTCCTGTTAAATGTTAACCATAAGGGAGTTCAATTTGTGACACATTTTTCCAAGTTTAAAATGACAATGTACTACGATTTTTGAAGGTTCTTTTGGAGGATTTCAGTACATACATGCCCCCCCATATTGGTTGCTTGATCCATATGGTTACAATCAATAAGATTTCTCCTTTGGATTCATCTGTACTAGTTTTCTTAGGGAACTTCTCATCCACTCCAACCTCTTGTGAATAAGGCTACATTTTTCTAGAATGTAATCAAATTCCCATGTTAATCATGTCAGATCGAAGATGGCAGGTTAGTGCATTTTACAAATCCTGCAAACCAAATAGCTAGGCATGTAGTAATGTTCAAAACTGCATGTAGGCACTAACATGTTTTCTTCTTTTGCAGATAAGATTAGGCCTAGTGGTGGATAATGTGATACAATATAACAATCACGTCGAATGCCTAGATCTGCATCTCTCGAAATTACTTTGAACTCCTACCGAGGGACCTTACTGGAGATTATATGTAACACCCCGGATGTAACTTTCCCTATTTGTACTCCAACTCTTGCCGTTTCCGGCGTTAAGTTATATTTATTTCCTCAGGTTCGGGTTTTTGTCTCCGTGTGTTGTTGTCGTTGTCATGCATCTCATATCATGTCATCATGTGCATTGCATTTGCATACGTGTTCGTCTCATGCATTCGAGCATTTTCCCTGTTGTCCGTTTTGCATTCCGGCGCTTCGTTCTCCTCCGGTGGCCATTTCTAGCTTTCTTTCGTGTGTGGGGATTAAAAATTTCCGGATTGGACAGAGACTTGCCAAGCGGCCTTGGTTTACTACCGGTAGACCACCTGTCAAGTTTCGTATCATTTGGACTTCGTTTGATACTCGAACGGTTAACCGAGGGACCGAAAAGGCCTCGTGTGTGTTGCAGCCCAACACCCCTTCAATTTGGCCCAAAAACCAACCTAACTCTGCTCCATCATCTAGAGCGTTTGATCACGATCGCGTGGCCGAAAACCGCACCTCATTTGGACTCCCATAGCTCCCTCTATGCTTATAAATAGGTCCCCCTCGAAATATCCCCGATCCCCTCTCCCCGAAACCCTAAATCCACACATCGCGCGCGCCGGACAATGTCCGCCGGCGCCGGACATGCCACACCGCCGCCCGCGGCCACTGGAAGGGCGACACATGGCGCCGCCAGCGCCCCAGCCGCCGCGGCCCGCCTGGCCCGCGGAAGGCCCTCCC